>NC_042494.1:21651791-21739971 GCF_005508785.2 Acyrthosiphon pisum
AAAATTAGGAACGTGGTTAAGGGGGGTGTGGTTGGCGGAGTCCCCCACGAGTTTGCGTTGAATAATTTTGCACTTGGAACGCAGTTTATGAATTGTTGGATTGAGCTCCTCTACTTAATAATTCCCAATTCGAGCACTGGTAAAAACAATGATAATTTATTGTTGTTTGAATTATCTTTAGGTACGTAAAAATATATTCGTCACTAATGTCTATTATATGTATAGGTACCTATATATTATTTTCTTTTTAATATCATATTCATTGGGCGTTATACAAATATCAATTATTAGTTAAAAATAGTTTTACCTATTGTGTGTACCAAGAATAAAGAAAAAGTACCGTTGAATAGGTACATCATTTTTGAAAAGTATTACAAAATGTACGCAATCGCACAAATTTGTAAATCTAGTATACAAATATGCGTAAAAACCCATTACAAAAGTACCTACTGTCTAAATTTATGCAAGGATCCCCAAATAATCAAATTTGTATCATGGATTTGGTATATGTACCAAGGTAGTGAGGAATGAAAAAATCATAAACTACCTAGGTATATACTATATAAGGTACCTATTCTTTAAAATAAAAAAATATCTTTCATAATTAATGTAAATTTTAAAACAATTTTTTTCATGCCCTGTTAAATTGAAGGTTAAGTTACACAATGTAATATACTGTAATTAGGCGTCATGCCCGTATGTAAATAAAATAAATGCTATTTTTATGATGCACGGATAATACATTAGAAAATGTAAATTTAACCAAAATGTATTAAATACATTAAAATATACTTCAATACAATACACTGCCGTCGCTATATAATATATAAGTTCCTATAAAAGAAATATATAATTGTAGGTTTTTTCCTACCTACCTATTGTGTTCTTTGGAATATCATTAGTTTTTTTGCTCAAACTAACGTCAGAGTTGAAAAATGCATTATACAAATATTAAATATAAACTCGACTAGTAATCTGTGTATTACATATTTAACATAAAATAAATAGTTGATTGAAATGCGATCAAATACTAATAAATATTATACTAATCTTGTTGATAAGTAAAATTTTTATTAATTTTGGTTCTAATCGTTTGTCATTAAAAATTTTCAAAAAACGTGGTTAGATAAATATTCATAAATATATTACTCATGGAATGGCATAACAATCAATCTTTTTATCTTTAAAAGAACATTAATGGTTTGTATAATTTGTTGCTACAATATTTTTTTAACTATTGTATCTCGAGCTATTCGTTATATTTTTTTTACAACGATCCTTATTAGTTATTACTAATTAATACGTATGGTTTAAAAATAATTTGTTCGCATTTTGAATGTTAATCAACAGTTTATTATTTTCAAATATAAGTCAAGTTTTTATAGATAATTTGAGTTGATTGAATGTGAAACTTTTCTCAATTTAACTTCAAATGTCCATGAATTATCTTCGGGTTTGATATTAGAATTTAGAAAATTATAACGTTGCAAAAAATACTTCGTCGTTGAAAATAAATTGACAAATATAGCTTGTTTATTCATGAACATTTAAAGCCAGAAAAAACATAAGAAACTAACAATAACATAAACAATATATCTAAATTTAAAAAAAAATATATATATATAATATATTATAAATTGTATTGCTCACCTGACATTTTGGAAGACTTCGTGATGCAACAAGGTTATTAAAAATCACAGAAATTATTTATTTTTTAATGAATATAAAATATAAATTTTAGTATGAATATTAGTAATAATACGATTTAATTTATTAATATGAATATATTATTATTATCGCGTCGTCTGGCAGTTGCGCACTGATTGACTTCGGTAAGTCAATTCTAGGCGGACTCAGACTGTTGCGCTGCACAAGCGACGTTGTACTCGACAGGAGCCACGATGTGAAATGTCACTGTAAACTAATTTAGTACGCAAGTTTATAAGGTTCCTAGCTATGCCGTGGCGTTTGAGACGCCGATCGACAATTTTCTTGACGGCCGCGCGGTTACTTGAATATTACGGTGGTGGAATTGAGAACACTGTGCCTAATGGCAATCATTCTCGCCAAGGTCAATTATTTTATCAGCACCGAATATTAATTATTAACGAATATTATTATAATGATATACAAATCTGTAAAAAATCATTAATTTTTCGATAACAAATTATAACCAGCTAAATACAGAGTGATCCATTTAACGCAAGACGCATGGGACTATTATAGTCTATACCTATAATAGGTATACTAATCTTACCTTAAATCGTTATATCATGGATCAATTTACTGTAATTTTAAAGTAACAGAGTAAAATGTACTATTGTAAAAAGGTAAAATGTACCATGTTACACGTTTGTAAGATGGAGCAACAAATGCTGGTGGCACATACTCAATAGTAGGTATTTAAAGTTTAGCTGAGTGGATAAGTATATTTAGTTAGAAGAATTAAGTAGAATTTACTGGACCAACATTTTACGGGGTACCCATGCTGCAGCATTATTACATATTATAATAGGTACCACAAAATTCTGATCATCTAAGCTTTAAATAATAAATTATAACTAGAGCAGGGATTACTATGTCAAAACAACTGCAAGAATAAGTTATGTCGGCAAATCGTAGCACTATAAAAATCTAAATTTAAAAAAAAATTTGTATAAAAGTGCATATTTTGATTTTAAGAAAATATATTCATAAAAGATAATATTTCAGATTCTGAGCGGAGCGAGGAAGCTATTGATTTTATAATGGGTTTTTTTTTTATATATCCTGTATATAACATTTCTACCGGAAGGAGTGCTTCGATTGCAACATATAGTACCTTATCTTTTAACAAATTAGATCATAATTTTTCGATTCTCTCAATAGTTATTTAATGCCACCGGAAAAACTACCGAAAAATTACAAAAAAACGCTAAAAATGAGATTTTAATTTCTAACGCTTTATTTATCACCATAGAAACGAATAATAAATTATAATATTATAATATTAATTCAATTTACGTGATAAAATAAATAATAACAATATAAAATATCCAGACTGACAAACCGTCTCCGCTCAGAATCGTTTTTCTTATACAATGATTTTATATCATTGAATTCAAGTCTAATACAACCCACTTGTAATCTACTGTACAGCAGAGCGACATCCACTTACCTGCTTTTTTTATATTTTATTCATATTTTTAGAAAATATTACGAGCATCATATTTTAGCTATTTTAAAAGAATTGGATTTATATCCGTGCTCTAATACTCATCCAAAATTCGATGTACCTATATATCAAAGTATATAAGTACTTCAACAAATATTCTGTTTATGAACGAGGAATTAAAAAATTAAAAAATTAAATTACTCAAGAATAAATGCTTAAATCTAAAAATTATACTTGAGAATTTAAATGAGTGTCTTACGTTGAATAGTATATAATAATGTACATGTTTTGATTTTACAATGATGGGGTTAGCTTTGATTAATTAATGTGTACATGTGTCTATAGGTACCTGATATCATCAATAATTATAGAAGCAAAAATGCTTTGATTTTCCACTTTGAGGGTGTGATTTCGTGTAGAAAATTGGATCTATTCGGCACTTTGTGGAAGTGGGTGGTCAAAGAACAAGAGGAGTTGCTCTGCCGAATAGTACCTATACGTAGGTCGTCACGTGTCTTGTGTACCTCATCATTCAGTAGGCTACAGTAATTAATAGGTATAATGGTATATTATGTTAAATTTGAGGCTATTGTGTAGCCCATTTTTGCTCCCATTGTACAAATACATCAATTCCTAAACAGCTCCCGTTTTTTACAACACGACTTCATACAATTTGTGTTTTACGAATATTTGTATATTATTCGGTAATTTTTTTTTTTTTTGTTTTCCCGATATTCTAGGAAAGTACAGTATTTTTTACTTTTGGACTTCTAAAGTATACCAACTGTAAACATTTACGAGAAACTTCCCTCGAAGTTAAAGACCAACCTTTTTTTCTACTATATAATGTGTTTAAATTTCCATAGCATTGTAAAACCAATACGTATTCATGTAGGTACCTACATTCGTCGCTCAGGACCAAAAATCATCAGTATAAATTCTACGATTTTATAAAAATGCTATGTAATATTGTAGTAGATACATTATGTAATCATGAAAATAATTAATTAATTGGTGCATCCGAGTTGGGTCCTAAGTACTAGGTGCTACAGTGGCGTAAGCAGGGGGGCAAACGGGCTGAAGCCCCCCCCATCGCGTATAATTATTACTGTAAAAAAATATATATTTATCAAGTTTCAACTGTCAACTATAGTAAGCAATATGTTAATTTCATTAATTATTTAAACCGTAGGTACCTTTGGTCTACACTCTAAAATAATATGCCATAGACAGTCCTAAGTCCCTATGTTAAAATAGGAAGAATAATGTTAGTATAGTATACTAATTACTAGTAATTAGTATAGTACTCACTAAAAACTGTACCCAACTATGATGAAGTATCTAACATTTCTTTAATAATAATAATAAACTGTGTACCTATGTATGTATTTGAATATTATCTAGTTAAACATATTATCATTAAATTATACACAAATAGTATTAATTGCACTCTGCTATTTAATTATCCATTTATAATAAGTCTTAATTATTTCGATAATTTATTTTTATTATTTTTTACATGATTAGCATTACGTAGGTAAGTAGGTATACATAATATAAATCATTATAATTAGCTATTAATAAAAATAAAAATAATTATCAAAAAATATGTGTTACGTAAAGTATGGTTTGACGTCTCTTGGAAAACGCTCAAATAGGTCGTCACTCGTTTTTATCATTGACCATCGCTACCATCGTTCTGCTGAATATGTATATGAGTATTGAGTATATATATACCTATACCTACCTATACATAAAGTCCATTTTTCTCTAAAAACGTATACGTAATAGTATTTTCCGACTGAATAATGGTGAAATTTAATTTTTTTGCAGACAATTAACAACTTTGACCAGGATAAAGTTTAATCTTCACTTCTGTCGATTCGTGGGTGGGAATGACTCGGTAGATCAGAGGTATAGACAATAATACGATATGACGTGTGCGCAGACGTCATACGACCAGGGCTCATTTTTTCGTCATGCATGCATCAAAAGTTAAATTTTAATTGACGGTTAGTGAAGCATTGGAAAATTGCCTCTTTTTTTCAGGCGTACAGTAGGCACATGACTAAAATATAGGTATCTACATGACTGCAACGTGATTAACAGGTGGAGGGTAATAATGTTTTTTGTACACATGATATATTCTACCTAAAAAAATGTTGGATGGCTAGCCCCTTCTCATTGTATGCTTATAATCACTTTTGCCCTTGCCATGCCAATATTATTATAGTATTTAGATAAAAGCAAACGATTGTTACGTCGACAATTATTACAGTGTGTTACGATGATATTATATCCATCGAACATAATTTCGTTAAGTTTTTGAGGGGGAGTGACTGACAGTCAATTGTTTTACGTTCATTGGTCTACTAACCGGTCGTTACACTCGCCAATGACTTCATCGTCAACATTACGACATAATTATATTATGCGACACACGTTGGCGCGTAGTTGTGATACAGAATGATTCCACGTCATACCATAATAATATTATAATATATAATCAAGTTAAATACTTTGAGACTTATAAATTATAGTCCTAGTATAAACATAGCAGATTAGTATTAAAATATGTGGAAAAGTATTTAGAAAGATATATAGATAATTAAAACACGTCATGTTTTCAAATAATTTTGCATGGTAATAATGATAAAAAGCTATAAGTAATGATTTATAGCTTAGATATGGTAAGACATTTAGAATCATAATCACTAACAAATGTTCCCGTTTGTAGCTGAGCGTTCATTCCAATTGATTTGTATGGTACTAGCTTAAACGTGTTAGTTTCGCTTTTCGAATCAAAATTAACTATATATTTGCACAAAACCGTGTTTTTCTATTAGGCGCAATTGATTACAGAAGTACCTAAATCACATACAAATACTGGCAGAATATAATATACCCAACTACTACACGCCATCTGTGACTCAACGATCGAATAACATTATAGACGTTTTTAAGCGTTTACAAAATATAAATCGTCCAAAAACGATAGACCACATAAACCGTAATAATATTATAATTACAGACATGTGATAAACCTACCTATAGTGTGTATAGATAACACGTTTATAAATATTATGTAGGTATTATGTAGAATCGACGTGAACGAGTGAAACGGAAAATAATACCCACAATATTCGGCGGCAAAACGGACGTGACAGTGTCGGGTCGAGTACAATATTATTTTATACTAAATGTATATCTTACATCTGTAAATAATGAAAAAAAAAACCCTACCCCCTGACGCCACTCCGTCGCATATAGGTACAGAGTGAGATAGATGCGTGCCAAGCAATAATATCGAAGATCTTTCGAGATAATATTATTACAATGTTCGAGGAGCGGAGAACCATCGGTTAGGCCATTAGTGGTGAGTAATACCCGGTTGATTATTTGTACATTATATTATTCTTAAAAGCCGGAGACAATAAAAACACGTCGTTGTATAGAGTCGGACCGACCGACCGACCGACGCCAGTACGAGATAAGAGTTAAGTGATTTTTTGTATAGGACCTAAAAGTATATGATTACTATAACAATATTAGCCAGTCGAAAGGTAAAATGGTTATCGCGTACACATTATACGCACATACGATGCGAACGACGACCGTCTTTCAACGAAATATAATAAAATATAATGATTTGTCACGATTTGGACTTGTATGTGCCCAGTATGGCAGTCTATAGTTCGAAAAATTGATTATATTAATTAATGCCGACTTCCCAGAAAACAGACATAAGCGCGAGGGACTTCGATCCCCCATGTATTTATCGTTTGGTGGGGTGGTGTTCGCGGGGTGTTTGACAGTCCGGAGAGACATAATGAGTACCTACCATAGGATTAATATGTTATATTCGTATGCCACGTTGGTCATAAACTCATAAATTATAGGATTTCGATGCAAGTGTCCTTAGAAAGTAGATATATATATAGTAATATTGCTTTGAAAAAAAAGGGAGTATTCCTCAAGACATAATGGGTAGGCACTCAAAACTATTTCAAGTGAACCGCTCTGTTACACACTAGTGTACCTACACAAATGTAAAATATAGCCATAAATACATAATGACGTGTAAGACTAAGAATACTTTAAGTAAAAAAGTTAATTATGCAGTGCTAAATTGAAATCGCTGTTTCAATACCCCTCAAGGTGAAATTGATAACTTTATGGGCATATAATATAATAATATAATATACTATTACGCAATTACCGCAGTATTATATACACGGTTCCTTTTTGGTGTACAAATCAGATGCAGCTATGCAAACAGTGGTGGATTTTCAAAATTTTTCTGGGGGAAGGGTCCTAAAAAATAGCATGTTTTTCAAATATATTGTTTTTATTTTTATAAAATTAATTTATTAATTATATTTGTATATATCAATGTCTAAGGGGGGGGGGGGGTCTAATTTATCCCCCGTAAATCCACCACTGCCTGCAAAAGTGATTCGTTTGTATATATTATAATATTTTACACAATATTATTATGTACAATATAGCAGAGATAACTGAACACGACTATTATTCAACAAGTGAGCCATTACCCTGCAGTCTGCACGCTGCAGCGAATATTTTATCATTATTATGATATTATAATCCTAATGTTATATTGTATTATCCCAGACAGCAATTTCTTGTTTAAAAATATTATTAAAACATTATAATAACGAATAATATTAGTATAAAGTTATTATAATAATATTATAATATTATCATTACAAAATGCTGTCTGGGATACGAAACAATATAATACTATAAATTATAATATTGTGTTAGGCATATAGCAGCTGTGAGTGTCAGGGTGTATAAACCTACAAGTTTAGTGGTAGTATCCGATGTAAATTAGAGAGCATTCTTTGAACTATCGTCAAAGTTTCACTCTCTCATTTCGTCTGGACGTTTCGTAAATACCTGTATAATATTACAAGTACTTACCTATATTATAGCCCAGTGGTTATCAAACTTTTATTAAGGCGCCCGGTGCCAATGTGATTTTGACCTTAAAAACATGGTTCACGGGAATAATGATCCTGCCCTGTAGAGTTAACCAAATTTGATAATTTTTTTTTTTATTAATAGAGGAGAATATTTTACAGCCAGCATCGAACTCCTTTTTTCGATATTTTCATCTCAAACTTAATTTTAAGTCTTTAAAAAAAGACAATTTTTAGCTTTTTTTATAAATTATTTTATACTATTATTTAAAATAAAATACAAAATCAGAGATCGATGCGGGCTGTAGGAAGTCTTCTTCTTTCAGATAAAAAAATAGTCATCAAAATCCGACAATTCTATAAAGCTTGAGAGTTATTCCCGTAAAGTAATTTTTTTCGATATAATACACCCTATCAACCACCCCTAAATAGTTATCGGGTAGTAGATTAGTGGAAAAGTCTTATAATTGAGGTAGCAACTAAAATATAAAATTCAATTTTCAAATTTTATAGGATTGTGGAAAATTTGAAAAACTGGCACCGGGACCCTTAAACACGACACACCGTGCTCTTCAAAAAATGTTCACGACACACTGACTTTTTTTTTTTACATTAAATAATTAGATGAACAAAATTGTTATGGATTATAATTATATACATTTCATTAGAAATGTGTGCTTGTTGGGCTAACAAATTGTATCAAGTTTTTGACAAAAAAGACGGTAGTGAGGCCCCTTAATATCATAATATGTACCTGTATTGTATAATATATAGTAAGTATTATAGTATTATAGGTTAAGGTATACCTACCGTGTTATTGAAAGAATACTTAATTTGCATTCGCCGTTTCTGTAAAAGTAAAAAAAGCTACGTTTTTTGTATCTAAAAATTTTAATAAATTACATGTACCTATCTGGTTTTTAAAATATAATTTATTATACGTCGACTGGTTTTAAATCATTCAACTCACTATAACTACGTAAGCTGATAATACAAAAGCCGTGAGATATACCTACATTGTGGTGGCATAAACACTACAATAAATAACAATATGAATTTCTCAATTTTAAAAAATAAATTTGGTTATTGTGATATTTACTTGGTAAGAAAATAAAATGATAGTCTTCACAAATCATAATTTATTAATATTCTATTTGTGTTTTATCGACGCATAAATCATTTAATATAATATTATGCGTGATAATATTATAATTTATTATAAATACAATAAGAAATATTCTGAAATCGTAATTATTTATTTTATTCCTCCGTCAAGTGTGAATGATCCTTGGGTGGATTAAACCCCACGGCTTACCTACATAATGTTTAATAACTAACAACTATCGTTCCTGAAAACATTTTTAAAGTACATACCTAATATTAAGAAAAATTATTATTTAAATTAAAACTAAAATCTAGTACGTAGCATTTATACACATACGTTATACAGCTTTACAGGTTGAATGTTATATTTTAAACCTTAAGCCGATTCAACTTTATTGCACTACGTGCCAATAGGTACAATAGGACAGGTATATTAAATATATAAATTGTATTGTTCGAAAAAAATATGTCATAGCAGTCGCCATTTTTCATTCAAACACTTATTTTATTGTAATCAAATTAATTCACATAAACAAATAAAAATAGGCAGGTACCAATAATCATTGTTATAATTACAATTATAAAGTGAACAGTAAATCATTTATTTTCCTCAATAATAATTGTAATAATTAATTCAATATAATGTAACGTTAAATATTTAAACGAATATAATATGAATCATATTGTGAATTTTTTATGGTTAAAATTAAACAATTTATAAAATAAAAATAAAATTACTTTTTAAACATACATTCAGTACAATTATTGAACAATGGGTTTAGTAATAATATGTGCTATACCTACACATTTACTGTATTATTAGGTATTCAGTTAATAATGAATTGTTAATTATTGTGATTAGTCAAATAACTTATTTGTACTTAAATACTTAGTAAGAATACTTAAAATAATATACTTAATACACCTGAAAAATATTCGTACAAAGTAAACACTTTGAATTTGTACTTAAAAACAAATGCTCGTAGTCACAATATTATAATAGGCGTTATTAAAATGTATATGCAAAAAAAAAAAATCGGAATTCCAAAAAGCCGTTGTTATAATTCTGTATATTGTCATAATATGATATTATATTATAATATATCAACTATTCTACTCATATTACATCCTATATGTGAATGGATTTCAAACACTTGTTGTAAGTGACAAAAACTTTGGTTTTTAATTTTAATTTTCTAAAATTGAATTTTTTTTCAAATATCAGATAGGTATATAATTTATTGTGTAGTCTTGTAATTTATCGGTTAACTTGAATAGTTACGAATCGTGGGTTATGGGATCTATTATGGAATAGAGTGTAAACAATAGTTGCGTCCCATAGTAAGAATTTCAATCAAATTGAGGCCCGAGTTATTTTGGAGTAGGTTTCTACGAATTTGTAGCCAAGATTTTTTATTTAATTTAATAATTATTATTATAACCAAATTAAACCAAATTAGACCCAAATATAGCCTTAGAGCTTTTTACTGTTAAGATTGTAAAATTAATTAGTTTTAATTGTATCACTTATCATAGTTATAAAATAATTAATTAACTTGCAAAACTAAAACCACGGTTTAGTAAGAATGTAGGATTAATTACATCAATAAGATTTAGAGAAAACTTTAACGTTAAAAAAAATTAAACCTTTTAGTATGGTACAATTAGGATATGTACCTTGCATTACATTAAATTATGCATTTTTATGTATAAGGAATTAATCAAGTAAATTAATTACATACTCATGCTAATAGATATAAAAGTTCAAGTGGCCTTTTAATCCCTTAAGTAAGATACCAATTTAATAAGTTTTATCCATTTGTTTGTTTTTTTTTCAAAATTTGTGTCTGGTAAAAAATGTGTTTATCTGTTTTTGGTAACAACTAGTAATTAATTAAACTACATTGATAGTGTAAAATTTAAAGAATTTTTATAGTATTTTATTTAGGCATATTTGATTTATAAATTTATTGAATAATATTTTTGATTCAGTTTTATTGTATATTTAGGTATAATTATTTTAATTTTATTATTTTATGTGTCTTAAACCTTATTCAAACCAAATTTATAGGCTCTAGTGAGTAGACCAACCTTGTAATATTGCATTAATTTCAATTGTATCAACCCTTTTGTAATTGGTAAATAAATATTATTATTATTATTAGATATTGTTATTATTAATTATACTTTTAAAATGTACCTATCTATGTTTCTAACATTTAACTAGTAGGGTTCAGGGTTGGGATATTAAAGTACTCACACTTGCATAAAATGTATGTGCTATACCTACCTAATATGCACTATACTATTACCTTAAGTATCACTAAATATGTCCTAAAAGTATTTTCAATACAACAGCAAAATATACAAAAATTAGCAAAGTCATGTACAATTAATTAGGCACCCTTAATAACCAAAACACGTTCAATTATAACTAGTATAGTACAACTGTACAAATAACGAGTGGATACAGTATACACCGCTTCCAAAACTCGTTAGACTATCACAGCCGTAATAATTGACAAGATCAGTAGGTAGATTGGTATGATAAAAGTTTTTTAGAACTCTTTAGAAGAAAAAAGAAATTAGAACTATTAAAATAATACGAAATCTATAATATCTATATTTACTTAATCTATATTTACCAGCTAAAATTAAACTACCTATACCTAATTAAAAATACGTCTATTAAAATTATTATGACCAATTTTGATTAAAAAACTGGTCAAAATTCCTAGATATCTAAATGAAAAAAAAGTATAGAACAAGCACTAAAATCTAAAATTATGATATTATGCAAAAATATGCAAAATTACATTTTTAATTTCAGTTCTCCGAATCATGAACAAATTTTAAGCTAACTCTTCTTAAACATTTTATTATAAATATGCAAATTCTTTAATATCCCAACCATGATATTAAGTTAACAGTTCTACTTTTTCATGTCTTGGTTCAAGTAATTTGTGAAAATCGTTGGTTAACTATCAAAAATACCTAGTTAAAATATTTTAATACTTTAATTATAACCTATAATATGATTGCTGACTGTCGTTATGATCGAACGGGGAATGATAATATTATATTTATATAAGTACGATAGAAATGGCAGATAATAAATAATCGGGCCACAACTAGACCATAACGCAAAAAAATTCTACCCGCAATTCAGATTAGAACTTGTTTCATAGGTGGGTAGATGGGCTTTCCGACCTTAGGGGACGCAACTAATAGATATGTGGCCAAAAACAAAATCGAACAATAAAGGTCATCAATTTATTTATAATGAAAACGAATATGGTTTATTTATAATGAATAGTGATATAGATTATAGACTACTACATATTACTGAAATTTGTAATTATTTAGCATTTATGGAACACATTACTCGGTTTTAATATCGATTTTGTTATACGAATATACAATTATTGTTTTATAGTTTTAAATTGTATTATTTATTTATTTGAGTTTTAAATCGGCATAGTAAAGTTGTACGTGTTGTATATTAGAAACTATATTGGCTCTTAATAGTTAAAAACCCGCACTAAAAAAAGTTATTGAGCTGCATTAATCTTAGTAAAACGTTGAAACACGACATTTATTAGATAAATATTATAATTTTTTTTTTCTTAAACATTCGGAGGTAGATTTAGTTAGACATTGACACGGTAAGTAAATGGTAGGTACACACAACACATATACAGTTAACCCCATTGTCGTTAACAAGTCTTCTAGAAATAAAGATACAATAATATTTACTTATAATTTTAATTTACTTAATTGAGTATTTAATTATCATGCAGGTGATACCCCGAACTGACAGTTATATATATATATATACCAAATGTGAGAGAGGCCACTCCGCCTTTATATTTATAAAGCCCCCAAAAATATTTATCTGTCGAGTTTTTTTAACATGTTATTGTTTATTTTTTATTTGTTAATTTATCATTTAAAAATGAATAGTAATTGTTTACGAATTTTGACAGATATGCTTGAGACTTGTATGTTCACGTATAGGTACATTAATAAATTGATAAATAAGATATTCCTACCACTACAGATTTAACTAAAACTACCTATCTATATCATGTTTATGTAAATTGTTTATGTTTACCTATAATTTAACTAGTTTTTATGGTAGAAAGTAATTATACTGAAAGGCTACCTTAAGCATATTATAATAATAGTTAATAATTTTTAACTAATAAGCATTAGCCCCATTTTAAATATGGATTTTTTCTAACTACCGACAATGAATTTAAATACTATATGCTAATACGCGATTGATTGAATTCCAAACAGATTCTTTTCACTGAATCGCCAGAGTGTAATAATTATAATATTATGTAGTTAACTAACTAAAATAATAAGTACTAATAACTTACGACTTGTAAGTTTACTATATATTATAGAATAAAGATGTATTTATATTATTTTTAAAAATGAAGAACCGAAAAGCGAAGCACACTAAACGTTTGATGAGTTAGGTTCGAGACCATAAAAAAATGTGTATTAATTTATTATTGAAATCATGTTGTATAGGTACAATATTAAATCTCTCTAATTGTATCAAATTGTTTTGTGTCTCCCAATTATTGGCGCAAAGTGAAGGATATAATAGTATGCATGCAATACTATAGTCACGTGTTTATCGTGGTACACGGTATACAAGCAAATATATCAAACGTGCGGTTTTCTTAATATAAATATTATATAATTAATTTTATACTACGCGTGGGTGCTTATACTACTAAGGTGGTGGTGGCAACGGTGAATGCCTTATATAGGTACACATATCCAAAAATATGTGTACCTATATTATAATGACAGATTTTCGTCATTATTACTCTTATTCGCGGGGTGTTGGTGGGGAAAAATCAAACGATCGGCATATTATGTTTCGGAAGAACAAGTGAGCGTTTTTAAAAAAACGCTTGAAAAGGGTTTGTTGCTCATCAACCTCGTCTGCATCATTGACCTCGGTTGCGATCTCCTCATCTGTACCGACGTCTGTCTCCATAACATTTTCTTCGTTTTTAGTTTTAGTTTTATTACTACCGCCGTCATCGCTCAAGCCCAAATATTCGATGAAATCAATGGATCCTGCAGCCTCGTCACTTTTGCCACATTTCAAAGAATTTTCTCGATCTTTCTCAGATTTTTTAGAATGGAAATCATCCTTGCCAGTAACGTTACGTTTCGACACCCAGTTTGCTTGGAATTTTGGGTTCAGTTCAGACTGACGATGATAATTGATTTTCGTATCGTCATATTCAGGAGATAAACTATTTAAATGGTATGCCGAAAATGGGTAGTCGGTGGTGTCGACGGTGTCGATATCTTCTTCGGATCTGGAATGGACTTTGCCGGCATCTGGGACATTTCCACGGTCAGCCATCTAATAGACACAATGCAATATACACGTTCGAAAAGCATAATATAATATTAATAGTCAATTGTGCGCAGTAGTGGTCGGCTAATAGTACCTAAGTTGAGGGGGTCATAAAACAAACATGCGAACTAGAATAATAGTATCCCGACCACGTATGATTGTACATAATATTATTATTACGCGCGGTTCATTATTAAAAGGCACCCAAAGTAGATTTAAGACGCGTGTCAATTTAATTTAAGGGCGATATTAAGGCAGTATGTAATCTCGTCGACGCCACCCGTGGCGTATGTGTTAGTCGTAAATGATAATTCGTGTTAGTGTGGTTGTCTATACGGAAACCGCACACATGTCATTGATTGCATAATATTATATAGTATTAGTAACAAACTAGTAGGAGTTATTTTTTTTTCTACATAGATGGTTGCCACATGTTAAATATTATAATATAACCGATTTGATGTAATCATTTTAACTAATTAACAAAAAAAATCATTTTGATATTTAGTCACTATATTTTTAACCCGCGTTGCTTTATCCAAAGTAAATAGGCACAAAAATGAATGGACTGTTTTTGATTAAAGTTATTTCAATAGATTCTATAAGACTTGGAGAGATTTTATTGCTTTTTTCAACAATATTAAAAATGTATGGTCACAATTTTTTTTTATAAGCATTTAAAGTTCAAATATTGACAAAATACGTAAAATTCATGAACATTTGCAAATTATTTATTAAATCTAGATTCTAAGCGGAGACGTTGTGTCATACTTATATAAATAATCAAATTTAACAGTTGAAGTTTTGTTTTTATAAAAATCATAGCTCTAAATAGCGGGACTTCCCAGTTAACTTTTTCTTTAAGATAGAGGTAGAAAAACTTGGGAACTTTCTATTAAAATTCAAAATATAAAATAAATAGCTCAAAAAGAGTCAATATTGTTTGAACTTTTTAGTATCTATGAAAAATACTAATTAAAATATTTGGTGAACATTTCAAGAGCCTATGATTATTGGTTTTGGAAATACAAAAAAATATCAAAAATCGATTAATGGATAATTCAAAAATTATAAGTTCAACAGCTCTTGAATTGATGTTCTGTTTAGAGTAAACTTTTTTTTTTGTTGTAGGTAGAAAAAATTGTGTGAAATCTTTTATTAAAATGTTTAATCTTAACTATGAAAAAAAAAAATTTATGAATTTCTAAATAAAACATAATATAAAAATTAAAAACAATCTTTATAACTATAATTTTACTAGCTTAAAAAGAGTCAAAATTGTTTGAAAATATTACCATAATGTATAAGAAATGGTCATTTTAATATTTTGTGAAAATTTCAAGTATCTAGGATTATTCGTTTTCAAACTATAATAAAATTTCGATAAATGATAATTTCAGTTTGTAACTGTTATAATATATGCTAAAAATGCTAATACATATAATATGTAGGTACGCATATTACATCGCTAAAGGGTCCTATTAATATGAATTTACTTTCCAGTCAGTCGTATTTTTTGCTAATATAATATATTCATACTAGCTGACTCCGTACTTCGTCGCCCGTTAAAATTGTCAAGTCTATATATTTTTAGAAATTAATTTAAAAAAATCTTATTTACAATTTACAAAGTTTTTATTTCGGCAAGAATCAATTAACGAAACGAATCGAATAACCGCGGGGAACAAAATTAATACTATTTATATAAAAAAAATATGTTTGCTAATGTAAATTTAACTATATATTTTTATTCAATTTTGATTTGTTTTTTTTTATATCGAACAATCGTTAAATAAAAAGAAACAAAAGGCATAATAAACAAGGTGTTGAGGTATTTTCAAAAATAAAAATTAACTACGTATTGGCTTTGCACAAACTTCAATTGGGTAATTCCACTCATTAACTGTAGTTTGCAATGATCTTAGTAATAATGAGGTATAACATGAAATAATTATAGTCACTAATGCTGTAATTTGAATTGTAATTATTCAACGACACTCGACAAGACGACAACGGGTAAACTCGATAATTATTAAGGTTATGCGTTAATTATTATTGTTCAGCGTTATTGAGGCTGAAAATTGAAGATTTGACGATAGGTAATATATTCACGACGGTGCAACAATTATAAAGGTAGATTACAATCAGAATAATCAAATCCTATTCTATTGCGTTAATTACAAATCACCATTATTCGAACGATTTCCGTCGACAAATGAGATCCATAATCCATTATCGTCGATCTCTAGGTTGTGCCACACCATTCGATATAAAATAAAAACAATATACCTTGATACCAATATAGGTACATTATTAATAGATACATAGCCTATAAAAAGGCAATTTTTAAGGTATTTTTGAAAATTGTCTAAGAAATTAAAGTATGTGTATCTAAATGTATTTAGGACCTGAGCATGGACAACATAATTGAGACGCTATACCTATAATACTATGTTATATGACTAGTTTTTAGTTTTAGATACTACGATTTATTGTTTTTGGCAGCAAATTACACAATGCTATATGTTATCTGAAATGCTTGAATAAATGTATTATGTTCCCATGACTCATGAAGTAATGTGGTGAGCTAGTCTAAAGTGAAATATGTAATACAAAATACAAAATAAATATTACCTATAGCGTGACAAACTCATCGACAGACAAGTGTCAACTGAACATTGAGTTCAACAAGTCCCCAACATTTTAATAGCTCCCCTTCAGTTCGCAGATGTAATATAAATCACGTACTTCAATTGTTGTTCATACAAGCTCTGTAATTATAAATTCGGGGTTGGCTGTCTTAAACAAAATGTATTGAACACGGTTCATAATAATTAATTGTTTTTTATATTCATTTATATATATTTAGGTATTATATATGAATTAAGACAATCATTTGATATTCTACCAGCAATCATATTTTATACCCTTCAGTATGTGTATGTCGATGCGCATAAAATTATGTAAGATAATTTAGTACCTACAGGTAAACAGACAATGCGCAAACGATAATCAGCTTCTGACGCGAAAACGATATTTTGACACGGGTAAATAGACGATGAGAATTAATGATAGACATACAATTTTTTTTTAAAAGTGATAAACAATTAATATTGATTAAAACAGCGGAGGGGTAGCAGCTCTTGCATACAGAAAGATAATATAATATGGATAAAATGCATGGATTATTAAATAAAAGGTATTTCCGACTCAAACTCAACCACGGATATTCGAAACCACGGTTAAAAATCTGTGGATAACGAAAGAAAATATTGTTTAAAACGTTAATATTGTTTGTATTTGTGCTTCAAATGTCCAGAGCAAGACCTATGATTGCCCGATATTCCACATTGCTCGTAACAGGTGGTAGCTAATTGGTTCATATTTTATCTACCAGTTTCTTATACATTATTTTTACATAATATTATTCGCAGATATTGGGCCACAAATTTGTATAAAGATATTCGAATTATAACATATTATATTAATTACAGTACCCATATTATTATTTTTTTGATCAAATGTTATATTTAAAATATATTTAACATAAAATTGGTGAAATAATAATATTTTTTCATACAAAATTATACGCATGTATAATATTTATAACATGATTATTATAATAATTCTATATAATTAAAAATGGGATAAATTATTACCTTTTGATAAGACATGCGGTCGAGTTAAGTTTCGTGTACACCGCAATGGTATACCAAATAATAAAATTTTATAGTATACATTATTTAATTAAGTCTAAAATAATTTTTAATATATTATTTTAATATTTTATATTAAAATATAGTAGGCCCTATCACCGGATTCAATAATAAAAAAAACCATTAAAATAGTGGCCCAATCGGTGGGTCCATACCGGTTATAAATGTAAAATTCTAGTGGTCCGATTACCATAACTAGACCTTTTTGATAAAAGGTTCATCGTGGCCCAATTCCCATGCACCCTCTTTGCCCGTGTAATATACATACATACCTATACATATCATACATATGAAACAAAATACCATTGTACTGAATTTACGCACCTATACTTAATCATAAATAAATCGATAAAATTAAAACTAAATCTACAACGTTTTAAGGACAAAAACATTTTGTATCCCATGAAATTCTTATTATTCACATATAGTAGGTACCTACTTAAATTGATCGCATCATTTGAAACGTTAAGAGGACGTGATACCTGCATGTGTTGTCTCCGTCCTCTTGACGTTTCAAGTGATGCGATAAATTTAGGTACCTACTATGTACCTATACTGCATTTGTGAACAATAAGAATTTCATGGCATACAAAATGTTTTTGCCCTTAAAACATTGTAGATATAGTTTTAATTTTATCGATTTATTTATGATTATAAGTGAATTCAGTACAATGGTATTTTACTACACATGTCCTGCTGAACGTACAATTTGGTATGTTACGGACTTGTAAGACGGAGACAATACAAGTGGGTATCACGTAAAATCATATTTCTAATACCTAATCAGTCTACAATAATTAATAGGTACTTAGAACGTATCTATGGCATACAATGAAATATGTAAGTACTATGTTGAAATGACATCTTGAGACTGATGTCAACATTTTTTTTTCCAATTATTTAACTTGCATGGATTTAATAAATAATCACTACATTCTATTAGTATTTTATTAATTACCCTATAAAACATCAAAAAACATATCTCAAAGTATTGAGTAGTAAGACGTGGTATAACTGCTGAATGTGATAACATTAATATAAACATAATTTAATATTAAATCCAGAAAGTGTAACGAATGTCTTTGATATAGCTATTCATAATGGTGTTCAATAAGTGTAGGTAGCATAATATTTAAACTACATGATAGTTTATATATATATCATTTAATGTAGTCATGGTATGAATACAAATTCAAGAACTTGGTTTAATTGTTGCATACAAACAAAATAATTGGTGAAAGCACTCATTTGGATTGCCGTATTTAAATTCAGAAGTTGTATGAGATTGTTTTGAATTTTATTTAGTTTCAGATATTCCTGAGAACCGTGTATAATGTATATTCAAAATATGAGCTGATTATTTATTAAGCACTTATAGCAATTTATAATATATATTCAAATTCAGATTTTTGTCAAAAATGGGCATGACTGCCGGAAAGCTTATGTCAAACTGGTACTAATTATTGTGGCATTTAAAATTTAATCAAAAGTTTTATAAATCACACCCAACCATAAGTTGAATATTTAAAAAAAATAATTGAAAATGTCCAGACATACACTTACATTGAAATAAATAGTGTTAATCCTAATTTAATGTTCTAAACACTCCAAAAAATCTACTTTATTAAAATTTACTAAAACTTGTATAGCTATAAGTTATTTAAAAAAAGACAAATATAACATATTAGTATATTACTGATATAAGTGTGTAGCATTTAATTATGTTAAATAAATAAACTAAATAGTGTATTATGTATAGTGACGTTTTTAAAAAACTTACTAAGTTATTATTATTTTTTTAAAAAATCATTCCAAATAGTTTTTCCAGAAAAAATATTATATTATATTACTATTTTTAATCATTACAACTTAAGAGGACTATATCCGTTTTCTTTGTCTTGTGTAAACGTATAACATGGACAATTTTAGGCTCAGCAGATCACATTTAGCTCCATTAGTTTAAAAACTAAAGTCGATCTGCTGACCGTACAATTTGTCATGCTATGCGTTTGTAAGCGGGTGTAATGCCCTCTGAATGGTTTATAATTTAAATATACCTTACAAATAATCAAAGTTTTTTATTATTAAATACAACGTACAATATTTCTGCTTATTTACTTCACACTCTTATAAGTACATAAAAATTTCTAAACTTCTTTCAAAAATATTGGAATATAAGTAGGTACCCATAACAATATTTACAAACGCAGAAATATATTGACGGAAACGGGAATCAGTATTTTTTAAATTAGTGGAAAAACAATAATTTTACATTTTGGCGGAAATGTTACATGTAGGTACCATAATATACAGTATACATAATATACCGTTTGATAATAATAATTAAAACCGTTGTTATTTTTAAAATCGAAGATTTTCCGGAAACACTTTTCAAAATTGAATAATATGTTTAAATATAATATTTTATCCTTACAACTGATTCAGTGTACAAACTTATTATTATTAAAAATGGTTCATTCATGATTTTGTACGTATCAACAAAAATTTTGGTTTGAACTACTTATTTATTATTACTGTTTGACTCTCAAATGGCAGGGGACTAGTGTGGAACTTTTATGAAAGTATAAAATGTAAACTTCCTTTTTCATTCGACACGTTCAACGAGACTAGTTGTGTTAAAAACTTTTTTTTTTAAGAAATTCAATTTGATTTTTCGGCAAACAGTTTCTCTTTTACGTAGCGGATACAGTGTTTTTTTAACGAAATAAAAATGTTTCGAATAATTTAACTATCCCATCGTGTCAATTGACGTAGTTTTTTTCTAAACTCAATGACGTTTAATACCACTAAAAGTAGTTTATATACGTAGGCGCGATAGGAAGGAAAAAAAACAAAAAACTCGTTATTACTAAGAATTTAAAAGGTTTGACGGAATTCCGAAATAAACATGATAATATTTGGGAGAAGAATAAAAAAAATATTTAATTAAATATGTATTAGGCCCATTTCATTACCTGACATAATCTATGTATCAAATCATTAACATAACTATACGATAAATTTGAAACGACGCGCTAGAGAAAGTATAATAAATTAATTCAGAAACGTCATCGATATTATACAATAATAAAATTATGTTAATGGTTAAATTTTTATCAGTACCTATGCCTAGTTGGAACAGTACATTATTTCCATATATTATTATGTGTAATGTGAAACTGAATGTTTCACCGTTAAATAACTTTTTATTTGTTTAGTATTTTTTGAATACGATTTTGAACAAATTATTAGATACTATTAAATAAATTTTATTACAGAGTGATCCAAAAATAACAATATCATCTGTTAATATATTTTTTGGTTTATCCAAAACCAAAATATTAGTGTGTTGTTTTGAGTTTCTATATGTAAAAATGTACAATATTAGATGAAGCTAATTCTAGTAGAGTTAATTTGTTCATATTTTAAAAGTTGAATCGCTGATATCAGCTATACGTACTCTGAAAATAGTGATGTACTTAAGTACGTTTTAAAAATTGTGGTCATGAGGTGGGTACAACCTAATACTTAGTAAGTCGGCGAGTTTGCGTGAGCATAAAATATAGGTATACGGTTACCTAACTATTTTATATTGATAACTGAATGATTAATGATTTATATACTAATGTGAAATAAGAGTATTTAAATAAATGATTTTGTTTTCAAAATAAATCTGACAATATACAGTTTATATTTTTTAACGTTATAAGAAATTATTATTCAATTATTAATCACTCAGTTAATCTATCTTATACAAATAATACAGGTACAAGTACACAAAAATATACAATACGGGTATAGCCCTAAGTGCCTATCCCCTATCCCCCTCTACGGTCCTGTATCTTATAGTATATTAGTATGATGTATTTCGTAGATATACATTAAACATAGCAACAATAATAATAATAATAATAATAATAATAATAATAATAATCAGTAGCGCACGCAGTTAGTCTACATTTCGAACACACGAGTGTTTAAACTGGTCATCTATAGAGCCACTTCGTGTGGTAATAAACGTGGTAATAATCAATGAACGAGGGTGCATCATACGACGATTATGGTAGACGTTTAGCAATATTCTAAATGAGCCAATATAAAACTGAAACTATGATTATCGATGTCTTTGTCATATTTAACAATTTATTTTATATCTATTAAAAATTACCAACAATTGATCTACTCTGTGTATTATGAAATGTTGGTAAATAAGATTTTTTGTAAAAGGAAGACATTTTGGGGGGGTCAGAACACTAGAACCCTACCCCTGTGTACGCCACTGATAATAATAATAATAATAATAATAATAATAATAATAATAATAATAATAATAATAACAATAATACACTTACGATAATAATATTTTATACTATAAAATATGTGTGATTTGACCGAAGTTTATTCTAGGTTATAATCTGTAACAGACATCGATAAAACTTTATTTTTCAATCATTCCAAAACACATAAAAAATCATCGTATTAAATATATCACAAACTGATTATTTTTAAAGCGGAATGGAAAAATCAAATTTTTTGGTCACTAATACGGGTCACTCTAATCTTTGAAACTTCGTATTATAGTAGACTGGCACAACAAATTTATTAACGGCTCTAAGTTTGTATATATTCGTATTCATTAGTTAATTTAATTTGAAAATCGAAGCGGTATATATTATAAATTATAAATTATAAACTTGGCCGAATTAATATATATAATAAAAATATCTAATGCCAAAAACCAAACCACAGACCAAAATCGACACTGCAGCTGCTTTTTAAAGCTGACTGTGTAGTGAAAATAAATAACAATATTACGAAGTTAAGCAATTTTTTCTGTTAAACTGGTCCATTATAGAAGTGGCAATAAGGGCACGGAAAAATAATTGCATAATATATAAAATGAGTTTGAATGGTAAAATTCGACATTTTTAAACTAATTATAACCTACTAAGAGAAAAGTTGTTGTACGTAAAAAATCGTACGCACCTGATGACTATAGATTATAGATGATTGGAAGCGATGGTATATATGACTATGATGATTGAAGTCTGGGTTATGATGACGATGATCATCGACGTCCGAGTGGTGGTGATCCGTGTGTTGACCTGGAAGAACTGCATCTATCACGTCTCTGAAGTAGATATGATACTATGATCCAGCCAGTTGACGACAACTCGTGGATATGGTGCTGCCGTGGTCAGAGGACGATTGAATGTGAGAGACGGTGTCGCTAGCCTCAATGAGTGTCGTTGATGCGGACGAGTCTCATGCTCGTTACATATACATACAGCTGTTCCGGCGCAAAATCGGGATCCTGGAGGAGTTTCGTTTTACACGCCCTCTATATTATAAACCAATAGGTTTTCAGTGCAGGATATGCGGAAAATCAATTTTCAAAACACCTTGAGATGACTACCCCCGTGAACATATCGTGGTGTAAAGTGTATACAGCCACTTTGGGTTGACAACCTGCACCAGGGCAGTGTCAAATATTGACGTTGTCGAGGTATATATATACTTAAATGGATTCTATGTATCAATAATTATATAAGTTATTTTATGAAAACAAAATATCAAAAATATTAATAATGATTTATAATTTATACTGACATGTGGTTAAACATAAAATATATTTTTTTCAATTCCATTTAAAAACCTTATCACGTACAAAAAATACATTTAGACTTCGAGAAAGAGTCCTATAATTCAATATTAGAAATTTTCAAAAACTGTTGGATATCTGATTGTTGTTTTCATTCGAGTCAAACCTGCAAGTTTTGGAGACATTGCCTTTATTATTCTTTGTCACTTTGTACACTCCAAAGTACAAAATTTACAAAGAATAATAAAGTCATTACAAGGAAAAAACCATGGTGTCTGTTGGGTAACGCTAATATGCTCTAAAAAAAAGAATACATAGTAAAAAAAAAAAGTGTAACAAAACGTGGTATATTTTATAAACAATTTTATGTGATATACCCATTGTATTCATGATTGGTGTATGGAAAAAATGTGTACCTACCTAAACTACGTGTGTACCTAATCGTTCCCCTAATAATTTCCAGGTAAAAATATCGTTTTGTGATCAAACGTGTTATGGCCAAAGGTATAACATAAACAAAATCCTTATATTTCTTGTTTTAATAGTCTCGTCGTTGGACGTATACACCTGCCACCTATATATACACTCACTTTTACGGCGTTTTTTTTCGTTTTTTTTTCTCGTCGTTATCCGATTCCGAAACACTTTCATGGGTATATACATATATTATTAAATAGGTACCTATTATTATTTATTATACATAAATTATATGACGGCGGTGCATCGGGATATAGACCGGGATAGGCCTCGTCCAAGTAGTTAATCGTGTTTTTAAATATATTCTCATTTACATTCGTTCACGTGCTATCTTCTACCATGCAGCGCGCATTATAATAAATTCGTATACGTACGTCACCACGACAGCGGCGAGCGATCGTCCAAAAACGGGTGGAAGATCTGACAGCCACACGCACACACACACACACACACACACACATAATAAATTATATTGTTTACTGCTGTTAGATGTAACCTACGTCGCCCCTGCAGTCTGTATACGATTGGTATTTTGTATTTACATAATTCAGTCGCATAGCGAACGACGGTGGATAATGATAATAATAATAATAATAGTAATAATGACAATAAAACGACCCCAGTTTACCAAGCCTGATTTTTGTATATCTAATATAATATTATATACCTATGGCTATATAGACCGCTCGACGTTCGTGGCGCGCGGGAAAGATGACAATTTATTATATTTTGTAAACGCTTATTAAAATAAGTACACGCACATCGAATTGGACGGACATATTGGGCGATACATAATTTTACACTGCAAGTACAACAATATACTATACAGGAAATCGTATTCATAAATTCATATCGTATATTGTGATATTATACTTTAAATATTATGTTCTATATATACCACTATATATAGCACCAAAAAAATAACAACAAATATGCGCATAATTATGAACGGCATTAAAATGACGACTTAAGATTTTAAAACGAATAGTATAATAATGCGTGTATATATAATAGAACTACGATGTTATTACTTATTATAATATACGGCACAAAGATGTGACTCTAATGTGAGTGTCACAAAGTGCACGACCCCGATACGTTATTGTCTCGGTCCTTTGGGAAAAACGCGAGGGTAGGATAATTTATTGTGTCGATATTCGACAATAATAATAGGTATGTCATATTGTTGTCGTATTTCCGTTACCTGTCGACTGTCTCGTATTTTAATTTGTATGGCTGTATAGGATATTATTTACTATAGATTATAATATTTATGACTTTTGAATAACACCATAACCGATACCACAGTAGTTTCACATTATTGTATCTAAAGTAGTTTATAAATAATGTATTTTTTTTTTTTTTGTTCCACAGTTATGTATAGGCGTAAATGTATAATACAATATTATTACGACTACGAATATTAAAATAATAGTGAATATGCGCGTGTCGTATTGTACAGTAGGCTCGCCACGTGTGTGAGTCGTAGATTATAATATCACCCATAAAATAAAGTATTGTATACGGGACGATATCTGATATAATATTTGTTGTGATTGAGTACGATAAGAATCCTAGGCTGCGGTGAATGATCGCAGTGGCTGTGATTATTTACCGAGTATTTAGACGAACATTCAATTTCCCCGGACGCAAAATTCTGAATCATAAAAAGGGGAACCGGTGATTGGGCTCCGAAGAACTAAGACTAAGAATTTTTAATTTTACTTTACGTTACATTTATTATTTTACGATATATAATAGGCATGTATTTACAGTGTAAGGTAAATTACTTTTAACACGTAATGAAATTACGTTACTCGTTAATTCAAATATTTTTATTTTGCGTCACCTTAAATTATTTTTATCACTTTACATTACTTTTTTATTAATAAAGTAGTGCGTTACAAAAAAACGTTACTCTTTCTTATCATTTTTTTTAACCATATTCAATTAATATGATTCAATTATTATGTATACATTTTAGTATTTTACAGTTATAGAGCTATAGGTAATTAGAGTTTTATGTACAAATGTTCAATCATCTCACCTAAGTATATATAGTCATAAGTCATACATCATAATTCATTAATTGTATTACATTTTATTTTTAAACCGAACTCTTTTCATTCTGCTAATAAAGTGCTAACGTTTATACCTGGAATGTTTAGTAATATTGTCAACTATTTTTGGAATCAAAATAAATATAATTTATTGGTTTTTAATTTTTCTGGGATATCTTATCGGCTTTTTTTTGTAATACATATTCAAAACTATCATTTTAATAATGTGGAAAATAAGTGCACTACTTCATAGAAATTACTTTTGAAAAGTAATTTTATTACAATTACGTTACTTTAAGTAAAATATAATGAAATTACTGCTGTGTTATTAAAAAAGTAATGGCGTTACAGTAATTTGTAATTTACATTACGTTACTGCCCAACACTAGTATTTATAACTTTATGAAAATAAAATATAAAAAGTAAAACTTTGGATTCATGGTGCATCAATACTAGTATTGATTCCCAAAATAACCCCCAAAAAAAATGTCGGATCAGAATTCCAGCCCGTTTATCAGAGGTTTTTTCCATACTACTTTTCTGAATTATGACCCAATTAGTATTTTAGTATTTATAATTTAAAGATGTATCTACCATATTAAATTATATGACCGTTTAATAATGGCAGTCAAACATAAATAAATTTGTGCTTAAAAAATAAATATCAAACATGTATTTACCATTATCATAATATTAATTTTTTTCACAAATAAGACAAATAAAACAAATGATGTTTATTTTAATATTTTGAATTAGTATATTGAATTAGTGAATATTCGAATGTGTGCTAAAAAACCTGGGCCACAATTCAAGAGAAATTTGTATGGTGGGGCGTAACTATAACTACATAGCCAACCAATATCTTGATGAGTTTAAGTTTTATAACAAAATGTACGATAAGAATTGTTTTAGGAAATTTATATTCACACATTATTTCAGGGAAGTTTTTTATGGTATAGTGTAGATGGTCTAATTTAAACGATGTATTGAAATCGAACATCCGAATGATATGTACCACTGTAGCTGTAAACAAACAGCATGTTTGAGCACAAAGAGCTACAGACGACAAACATAGCTAAACATTAATTTTTGTACGATAATAATTAGCCACCGGTTGCCAATCCGTCTCCATAATATGTCCTGCTACCGTCTCAGCCAAGGCACCCCGGGGCACACTGGCCATTCGGGATTTCGCTTGAATATCGGAGATGGTTGTTGAATCATAGTTGTTACTGAAGCCGTACGAAGCTGTGGGACCGTCATGGTCCGTTATTAAAACGGGATGCCATGTAAAATCTTTAATATACTCAAAAATCAATAAAATATAATTTGTAGTTTAGGTCGTAATTGATATTATGTGAACTTAACACAAAATATAAAAATAATAGGGCGCGTACCAGGTCAGGTAAACATACCTCTTTGAATATTGTGTTACAGTTTAATGTATTTTTTTTTTAATTAAACATAGTATAATACGGTAAAATTTCCATATAACGGTCACCGAAGGGACTGTAAATAATGGCCGCTATTTAGAGTGGCCCGTCCTACGACCTACAGGTGTAGAATAAAACTAGGACAACACTCCACAGGTCTAAAAATTGACCGTTACATAGAGGTAACCGTTAATGGAAGTTTTACTGTAATACTATGCATATAGTATCATCATCAAAATAATATCTATACATATTATTGTGAATAGTAATTATAATTAACAGTCAATTACAATTTAAAAAATAATTACTGACTCTGAGGTGTAAGCATAATATCATACTATCAGGGCTTGCAAACATTATAATAACGTTATATTTGACAAAAAAAACGAT
Source organism: Acyrthosiphon pisum (assembly GCF_005508785.2). Lineage (NCBI taxonomy): Eukaryota > Metazoa > Arthropoda > Insecta > Hemiptera > Aphididae > Acyrthosiphon > Acyrthosiphon pisum. Next base: position 21,680,063 of record NC_042494.1, read on the forward strand.
TGAAATAATTTCAAATTATTTATAAACATAATTATAACGGAAATCGATAAAAACGTAATTTATAGAATATCATTGAACGACAAATACCGCAAAACGAAAAATTTTAAAATTTATTTATTTAAAAGGTCTATTCGTAAAAAAATGTATTTTATGCAAACAATCTAAGAATTTATTATATTATTATATTCCGTATCTGGGCCATTGCCTACCCGCATCAGTCATTATTTTAAAATTTAATAGGTATTAACACTATTTTAAATAACGATAAACGCATAACTAGTACAACGTTTTAGTTCTAAATAACGATAACCGCAAAACTCGGATAACGTTTTAATTCTAAATAATGACAAACGCAAACATTTTGAAACGTTTTAATTGTAAATAACATAAAATGGAATTTTTTTTCAAATTCAAGCCCTGCATACTAAAATAGTTAGGTGCATATCAATTAGAAAGTCCATATAGACCGACAAATTGTAATTGAACATACAAATCACAAAATACTATACATAGTATAGTATTTATAATGTTAATAATTATATTTATTTTAATATTATACATTTTTAAGTATAACTGTATTAGGCTAAATAGGCTTAGGTCTAGCTATAACTCTGTTTATATTATTCAAAATTATTTGAAAATTACACCATTCACTTCTACATATAATTTTCAAATAGATTATTGTATTTTCAAACTTCATTATTTAACTACAAATTTGCTATGATAACTCAAGGAATTTTTTTCGTGAATAGGCTTGGATCCTGTAATATTATGGTCCTACATTTTTCATTTGTATTTTGCCTATATGTGTACTTAAAGGCGCACTTTTCTGTTTATACTTAGCGAGATTCTGCGAAATCGTTGGATATATTATGACAAATTATCGGTACACTTAAATATTTCAGTATCAAATGTGCATACATTATATGAATAAATATTTAGCCCTTATCAGTTGGCCAGGAGCGTATAGGTATCTATAGTACTAACAACATCTTAAATAGGGCATAGGCACATAATTTAAATTACATTTATTTCCTTGTAAAATCATTGAATAAACAGTATATAATAGTCATAGTTAGTACAAGAGTATACAACGTATAAACACTATTCATAATTAACACAATGTATATCTACCTACTAAATAATCACAATTTATTCAACAAAAATTTGTGTTTAAATATTAACTAATACATAGATATATATAGTTAAAACAGTACATCGATTATACCCTGAATAGACATAAAGATGAAAGATGCATAATAATAAATCACAGCGCTTATTGTAATTTATTCATATCTCACTATATCGTATGTTACATAAATTATGGTATAAATATTCGCAGTGTTTTTTGAAATTTTAAAACTTCTTATGTCCATAGTATTAATTATACATTAAAAAAAAATAAATAAATTCCGAACACATTATTATATTTTAATCTAATTAAACATTATGATTGAAATACAAAACAAACCTCGAATTTAATTAATATAATTGTAATTTGTAATAATCGTATTATATGTAACGCATGATCTGTAAGATACAAATGGTAACTATTGGATATAATTTACAACAGTTTGCTGTACTTAACAGATCCATTAAAATAATACAAATATCACCAATATTAATCTAATCTAATAAAACGTGAAGCAGTTACTTCGTTTCCTCTAAAATTCCTAATATTATATAAAATATGTTAATGTTTATAGGATTACAATTTCTTTGATATAATAATAACTAATAAGTAAGAGGTAACATTTAAATTAGCTAACTTATTACTTTACAATATTAATTAAAACTATCAGTAATTTTACATGATCAATTCATTATTCAGTCTGTCAGCAAAATAATATGACGTATTGTATTATATAATTTATTCATCCATAGCCAATTCTATATTCATATAATTTAACACGATCAACGGTAAAATACAATTTTTATATCATATAATTTATTAAAACAGGCTACACAACCGTATTAAAACGTATACAGATCAAACAAATAAAAATCGTATAATATACAATTAAATCGGTACTCAAATAATATGCGATCTATCCAAAATTGTATTTCTATATTAAACGGACAAAAAATATAAACGCATGTGACATTCTTAGAAAACGAGTAGGAAAAGTTTAATATCAATAATATTATCATATACTTAAGTTATGGCCAGCGAGAGAGACATGCTAGCTGCCCAATAAAAAGAACAATTCGTAAAAGCCAATAGCAATAAAAAAAAAAAAAAATGTTTTCAACTATAGGAATATCGTAAAATATAAAATACAGTAAATATAATTTACTCAAATGTTATGATTTCAGTTTATAGAAATAAAATTTTTGAAATTTGAAACGACAAAATAAAATCAATAATTAAAAATACAAATAAAACGGTGATGATACAATAATTTCAGTAAATGTTTTGACTATATTAGTAAAAATTGTTTGGGTCTTAAGCTCGGTTCGCGGCTCATGTTGGCCAAGTATCATAGAGGCCTGGTACAGTCATGGGCCACGACTCACGAGTCGGGAACCTAGCCACCCTGTAACACATGAGTTGCTCGAGTCTTTATTATATAGTGAGTGCCACATGTGTCACAGTTTGCCTGCCCAACTCTGTTATTTAATTATAGCGTGTGATTAAGTATGGAATTCCTTAATATTGGACGAGGTATCCAAAAATAAAGTAGTAATTAACAATGATTGTAGTAAACTTATAAGTAATAATAATTATTAACAATTTGCCGTGGAAAATCAAAAAAAATCGACACGGTGTGTGTACCTAAACGTCCCCCTGATATATGAGTACCAGGTTACCGGTACACAACTCAAAACCATTCTGTGCCGCGAACGATTCGCGGGCGATGTCGTCTGGAGGACGGTGCACTGCTGCGATGACCCGTCTGTCCGCAGTCGATCGGCCCCCCGTCAAAGCTCACGCTGTCACTGCTTCCGTTCAGTCGGCGGTCCAGTCTGCCACCACGTCTGCCGTTCCATCCATCCAACCAGCCACCTCTCCATGGACCGGGAAATCTATTGTCCTTGTCGTGGCTGATGGTCGTCCACGGTGACTCATCTTGGTCCGCATCGTCAGAAAAAAGTCGTTCCGGCCACCACTCGTTATCCTGCAAGATCCATTGAAAACGCCCAACGATCCAACGTACCTGGCAGCTGCAAGTGTCGGAAACCGACATAATGTTGTTGTCCTCACAATCTAAAAAACATTAATTCTTCAGGTATGATATAAGTTATAGTGTAGGGAAATAGAAACATAACTAACAATTAGTAAGTAGGTATATTATAATATTATCTACAGTTAGAAAAAAACATTTTTTACTTCAGATCGAATTCGTCTTATAAATCTGAACAAAATTAGTTTCATTTTCAATTTTCTCAAGAGTATTGGCTAAAAACAACGAAAACACAACAATAACACGATAACCAAGGTGGATAAATAGTATATATATATATATCCACCTTGACGATAACCTTCATAAGAATAAATGTGAATTAAAATACAAATTAACAAACGTACCTAGTTCTAAGATAACAGTATTGTAAACATAATATTATTACTGTATGCGTTGTATATAATATTTAACTAACTTTAGGTTTATCAATATTATCATATTATTATAATATTAAGCTCTAGTACCTATTACTTTATATATAGGTATATATTACAGCTACCTATAATCAAAAACGTATAACCTTTGTTATAGTTGTTGAAGTTTTTTTAATTCAATATAAAAAAAATAGAAAATAATTACAGTTTTTAGAAACATATTTTATTATATTTCTGCCATCATTTTGAATGCATACGTTTTATATAAACCTAACAAAAATTATTTTGCGATTCTTTCATTTTGTTATGTATATTATAAACATATTATAAACATATTATATTATGCTGTATTATGTACCGTGTACATAATAATATAATATATACATGTTTATTTTCCAAATATTTTTCTACTTTTTTCAACCTACTTTTCAACTTATAAATTAGGTATGACGTCTCCTTTTGTATGTTTTATTGTAAATTCCCGGAGACGAATTTATTTACATATGTTTTAAAAAACACATATGCATCAATTTACGTAACATTTGATTGAGACCTATTTTTGAGAGGGCCAGAGGCGGCACAATTTATCTACTCCGGAGCACCGTACTCATATAAGACAGTAGGATTGTATTTAAGGTGAGTTAGGTATGCGTAGTCGTGTTGCAGTAAAAATACATGCTTACCTACTATATAATGTAAGCGTGTATCATGCCACAACTCGTATGTTGACTTGTCATACTGGAATCAAATTTTTTTTATTTGTAACCCAATACCAATCCAAGCGATTGACATAAATTAAATAGTTTGATAGACCTATACTTAAAAACGTATGCATTCAAACGGTAGCGATATAAATCAACTTGCGAGTTGGGAGATGACCCATGTGGCAATGCAGACAACCTCTCTCACGCTCGTGAGCAAGTCGATTTATATATTATACCATTTTAATGCACACGTATTATGTACCTACCTATAGAGTATAGACGATAGACCTAACAAACAATTTAATTTTTATCTTTCGATCCGATCGATGACAGATTTGAATTTGGTATGAAGTCAACTTACGAGTATACGAGTATATTATAATGAGTATATTATGTCTACAGCCTGGTCAGGTCGATTTAGTTTTTTAGATTGTACAAACCATGAATTAAAATATATATGACATTTAGATTTAAAATTTTAAAAAGACTCAAGTAATGTCCAATCTCAAATATAGTATGCATATCATACTGAAATTATTAATTCAAATCTGATTTTACAGAGCTATTACCTGCACTTTTCTGATCAAAATTTAAGGGCGTCCGTAAATTCCGCTAAATGTTTGGCTTAGCCATTTTCCTCCAAAAACAAGATACCATTTTTCTCCAAAAAAAATAAAAAGTTATTCTAGACCATTTTCATCCAATAAATAATAAATGAAATAATAAAATAGTTAATTTAAATAATTTATGCATATCAAAAAATTAAAAATATTCTTTATTGGGCTTGATCGACGGCTGATATAGATTTAGCCGATACCAGAATGTATCAACCGAAAACGTGATCCTAGCTATTATAGTGATCCTAGTAATTCTGTTTTATGTTATTTACAATTAAAACGTTATGCATTTTTTTTCGTTTATCGTTATTAAGAATTAAAATGTTATTCAACTTGTGTGTTTATCGTTATACAGAATTGAAACGTCATCCATGTTTTGCGTTTATCATTATTTAAAATGGTGTTAATACCTATACAATTTAAAAATAATAACTAATTCGGGTAGGTAATGGTCCTATTTTTCGTTTAATATGATATCTTATAAATTACGTTTTGCGTTATGTTTTATTTAATGATATATAATATATTTTGTTAATAGTTATGTTTTGTTTTGTGGTATTTAATTATTTTTGATTATCGCTTTCCGTTATAATTATGTTTACAAATTTTAATCGCTTTTTGTCAAATATAACATTATTATAACGCTTGCAAGCCCTGGATCATAATACTACAACACTGGTTAAAATATTGCAGGAAAATAGACATAACTACAGTCCAAAATAATGTGAAGGAAAATGGAAACAAACCTTTCTTTTTGTGGAGGAAATCGGTATCTCGTTTTTGGAGAAAAATTGAACCACCCAAATGTTTGATTACCTACCTTAAACATTTATAAATATTGTATTTACCTTTATCACCGAGATATCGTCATGGTATCCTGAAGCACGATGCAATGATCACCATTCCAAACCACCGCACTTTTCCTTGGCGTTCTATTTGGCACGTGAAGATTTATTACTGAAGATCGTGATAATGGTGATTGCTGCCAACATGCATTAATGTATATTATTATAATATTCTATTTAGCAATTTTAGGTTGAAATTATGAACGATGGATAATTTCTGACGTGATGGAAAACGGGGTGAAATGTTCATATAGGTATATACACCAACACATTTTTAGGTACTTGGAACGTTCGGGGCGGAGTTTTTGCAGCGCACTGCAGTATAACCTGTTTTATTATTTATTACGTGTTCATTTGAAAAGAATTTTATGGGTGGAACCTGTGCGCCCTCACTGTTAAGTCATAATTATTATTAACCGACATCTGTTTTCGATTTTAACAACATCAGACTAGCACAATATATAATATATTGTTATTATATATACCTAACGAATGCCATGAAAACGATTTTTCTTTATTATGTAACCCAGTCCAATCTAAATGGATAAATTAAACGTGTAAATCGGACCTACGTGTTATAAAAATTACTGAAGTTCTATATGAAATTAATTTAAACTATTGTTATTGTTTTCTATACGGCGATATATTAGTACATTACACCTATATGCAGCCACCAAACATTATCAACAAACTTTAAAAGTTTAAAAAATAAAGTATAAGTATAAACCTCGATATAATAATTTGAATCATAATATTTAAATGTAATATTGTTTCTATTGGAAAATAAGAGTATGTACATTTTTATATTATACAATTACCGTAGATAGTATTACAATTTTAAAATTACCGTGTAGCTCTTATTGCAGTATAATAAGTCATAAGTACATAATATGATACATTGATACGCTCCCTCCATTATCGATATTAATTAATAACAATTAATCATTCGAATTTCCAGAAAATTTTGAAATGTTGTTTTGTACAACGTCAAAACTGTTATAAGTATTACAATAATAGCATAAAATATATATCATCATGCGAAACACTATTACATTTAATAATAGGTAGTAAAAATATAAAAAGTAATAATACTTACAACATTATACACTCAACGGCAAGACGTAAATTTTCCAGCTATTAGCACGATCGGCACTATTGGCACTCGACGAGCGTACAACAATAATAATATTATATATTTGTATACACGCTGAAGTGATGACTGCCGTCCTCTAAATGGATACACGACTACGCCCGGCGATATTTGACGGTATCTAATTGAACCAATGATCCTACGTGTGGGTATGTACCAAAATATTTTAAAACCACCTATCACCTACCGCATTATAGATCACGTTTTCATAACGATTGCGCACCGTAATGGGTCTCCCGAAGACTGTTGTTGAACCACTGAACGCGCAGCACCGTGGTCTTCGATGACAACCCATCGATTGCCCGTAATATTGAAAAAAAAAATATGGTTCAATATCAAACGACTCCCGGTTTATCAAGACGAAAAAAAACCTGATAACGATTTATAATAACCATTGGGACGACTGTACGACGTGTGGATGCATCCTCGCTGAAGAAGTCATGGTTACACGATCCTATAATACTAACACACACACACACATACCAGAATACTTGCAGCTGGTATAGGTAAGGCTCTACATATAATGGGTATGCTATGCCACCATTTTGTGACTCATTTATCAATGATAAAATGATAAAATAAAGGAGAGAAAATTCATATTCACATAACATTATTAGTCGAAAAATGGCGGCGTAGCATACGTAGTATCTACAGTGCTCTAGTATAGGCAGTTTGACACTTCTGACTGTTTGTCCGTCGGGTGATTATAATATTATATATTATGTTACGTACATACGTAAACAATATGATTATAAATTATTGTTATAGTGCCTTTACCTGCAGCACGTGCCTAACTCGTACACTCGAATAAAACGTATAATATTTTATTTAAATTATCTAGAATCAAAGTGTCCGAATAATATCTATAATATATATTATACATTTAGATGTTTAATATCTCTTAAAGTAGGTAAGCTATTATTGTTATATTATTATTCAGGATGATATATATCCAATATATATCTAACGTGCGTATTTGGTATGAAGTATGGAGAAAATAAGTAATATAATAATTTAAACGCACCAGGCTAATATAGTGATAAAGAGCACAGAAAATACAGGTGGACCTGTTTTCGCACAAAATCGACCTTTTGGTTTTCGCCTAAAGAAATATTATTCATAGTTAATAAAAAATATTTAAATTTTAATTACCACTGTTAAATATTAGTTCAGTTTATTGAGATATTTATATAATTTATATAATTCAATACACATTTTATGATTTTTAATTATATTATGATATGAACGGAATTGGTATTAAAAAGGTCACTGGGATACATCTCGGCAGTATTATTTTTCTACATATAATATGTAAATATACTGTAAATGTTCTGCTTAGAATCTATATACCTAGCTACTTGAATTAGCAACTACAGCAATTTTCATTTAATATTTCATAGTTTTAAAAATGTAACAATTATGTGAATAACGTTCAATACTTCAATTCACGAAAACGCGTGATTATCTGAGTCAAGGCTGAATGGATTTCGAAGTAATTTTAACGCCTTAATGTCAAAGACCAAAGTGATAATAATGATGTATATTTGAGAAATATAAAAAAACATGCAACAAATTACAGCAATATAATTTCATGTACATTCTATAGTATTGTAAGTATATTTAAAAATTGATCCATATGGTTTAATCGATAGACATTTATGATGCATATTATATTGATTCGAACATTATATCGGAACAACATTTATATGAACTTTGTACCCACTGCTGTATAGTTACACCATAGACGGCTATTAATATTAATCATAATGATACAACATATTATATATTATACGTATTGATTGGGACACAATATTATAACATAGATTACAGATATACCTAATATTATAATTTTCGATTGTGTCGGAAACAGGTAATGGCCGTTTAGCATTGGTTGGGCCCGTGAAGAAAATTGTGCTGTGGCAACATAATATGTATTGTATACGGCGTATGCCTACTATAGCAGCACCATATTTTGACAACAATATTATGACGTTTTGTAAAATATTTCAGCTAATTAATTTAGCCTATAGTATTTAAGCAGATAAATATTTCGGCATACCATATTATAGACGATGGTTAAAAAACGGATTGGTCAAAATATTTGTCGACTAAAATACTGTCGGCTGAAATACTGCCAGTGAAATTATTTTGTGTGAGTGTTTGTGTATGAGAGAGAGAGAGCAACGATATTACGTACCTATATTTTCTAAAATACTGAATTTTACTACTACACCTTAACGGCTAGGAAATCGGCTAGAAACCTAAGTGATTTCCGAAGTATGCGCCGAGGTGTCCTTACATGGGAGCTACGATGCCACTCTATCTGGTGTAAAAATAAATAACGATGATGATTATGTCAATTAATATATAACTTAATACTTAATGCGATTATTAAAAATACCACATTACAATCACCACATGTATAATATAAACAACTGTCCTAATAAACTTAATAATTAAAATGACATAAGAATAATTATTATAAAAAAAAAATATTTCCATATTATCCATAACAATTATTTTTTCTGGTTTTATTTAACTTAATTAAATACATTTTATCTAAATAAAAAAAATAAAGGTCATTAGTTTTCAAAGGCGTGCCATGATAAAACATCAGTCCCAAAAGGTCTCCACAATTCGAAAAGTATTGGGAATCGCTGCAGGTAAGTACTATGGCTAAAATTAAAGGCAGGGGATCACCAAATGGCGGCGAAAAATTGTATTCAGCCCGCAAACAAGTTAATGCCCTAAGTAAGTACTTATATCTACTATGCCGAATGTAAGAATTTTAAGGAATTAACGTATGCAATTTTTAATTTTTTTACCTGCTACCTACTCACGTATAGGAACTTAATATTGTCTATTTCCCATACCTATTATGTGACTAAATAAGGTCTCAAAAACATCGGACGTAAAACGACGACGAAAATGCTGTGCATTCGTTCCTATCGCCCGGCGCCATACGCGTTGACAGTGCCGGCCAAATTGAATTTAGGGTGTACGATGGGCGATGGCAAAACGCAACAGGTTTTTGCGTGTATTACCTACTCAACACAACTTACGAGTGATATAGGACACCACAACTACCCGTTTTAGTTGAATGATTAATTATTGCAGACGTTATATTTTTAAATAAGTTTATCCACCTCCAGTAATAGGTAACTATATGATTGTATTATTATTGAATTTCTAATACGTCTATATAATATTTTTAGTATATTATACACTTTACAGGCTGTATAAAGAAGATTTGAAAAATTAAATTAGTTTTGTTCTGATCAATATTTTAAATTTATTATCACGTATGATACATGTAGGTCTTTATTTAATACAGAAAATAAAACATTGAAGAACTGATTACATTTTTTTTTTGAAAAATTTAAAATAACTAATTTGTAAATATGTTTTTTTATAAAACACTTGACTGTGAAAATATTTATGTGAGCTTTGATTTATTTTTATTATTTCTAAAAATACCAAAATGTTTTGAAGTAAAACTCGTTAATTTAAAAAGTAAGAACTTATTTTAAATAAATGTAGATAAAATATATTTTTGATCAAAATATTGTAAAAAAATAGCTGCATGACTTGAACAAATGTTCTTACAATCAACATTTTTCTAAAAACCAAATTTATAAATTGGCTATTTTGAATGAGTAAAAAAAAAAAAAATTAGATTTAAAACTTTTTATTTCCAGTGTTAAAATAGAAAAATAGAAAATGTCATATTAAACAAGAAACGCAAACCCCAATAAATTATATATTATATATAAAAAAAATTATAATCTCCTTAGTAAATAATAATCTTTATTCGGCATTATTTTAACGAATAAATTATTCAATAAACAATATATTAACGGTTATATATTTTTATATTATTTACGTCATATCGATCTATAATTGTAAAAACTAAAAATGTAAATGAAACATAATTTCATATTTTTTCTCAATTTATTACTATAAAGTTTTTTATAGAACACTCTGTCCGATAATTATACATTTTATTAACAATAACACATATATTAATAATGGATCCATTTTTCGTACGACGCCCGAATAATAGAAGTCAATAATCATAAATAAAAATTCACTATTAGGTACTTTATATACCTACATAATATCTGAATTTATTTCAATAATTAGTCCGCTCGGTACACTCACTTATATATTTATATATAATCTCATAACCTACATTATTATATTGATAGTCTAACGCAGTAATGCACGATGTAGGTAAAACGGTATAGTCACTCGAGTTTAAAAGTGAGTCCTAATCAGACGGCCCTTTTGTTGGCGCGCCTTAGCCAGGTAGTGCTAAAAAGGCCGATCAACGGCCTGCTGCTATCGAGAAGGCCGTATTGACATATTGTAATGCCGTTTTGCGTATTATTCACGGTAAAGTTTTAAAATTTCAAACTTTCAGATAGTATTCATTCAAATTTATAATAAATATAATCAAATATTATGCACTATATAATATTATAATATTATTTACAGATAAGTTCCTATTTTTCCGTGTTTTTTATTATTCCATACAGATTGTAACTCCTGCAAGATAAATAATTTTAAAATGTTCATGTTTATACTAGAATATTTGCATTAGCTGTTATGTAGCTTATCATATAGCTGTTATGTAGCTGTCGTGATCTAAAGGCTCAGTCAAATAGAAAGTGGTCTGCCATTGCGGGCACTGTAAAATAATACAATATGCCCGCCGTGGTTAGCACTCAGCATACCCGTACACCATGACAACCCGCTATCTGTTTAACTAAGCCTGAAAACTACAATAAAAATCAAAGGACCTATTATACTATTGAAGTATTGAATTAGTAAGAAAGTGATTAATAAATACAAACATATTTTTATTATATATTATTTTTTTATTTTATTATAATTATTATGTATTGTAAGTTGTAAGATATTATATTGCTATATATGTAATATATTATTCACAAGCGTATTAAACAATAGAAAACACATTAAAATGCCTTTACCAATATTAGAACTTTATGTAAATCAAACAATCATTATTCATTCGATAAAAACAAAATTTATGCTCAAGAAACGACGTATACAGAATACAGTGTGTTTGTCATCACTTATCGTACACACATAATAAAATAGTATTATGCATATAATACTATTGTTTGTGTACTCACCAAACGTCACTTGCTTAAACTTAAAAGAATTCGGCTTATTATAAAGACTTTGCATAATATTGGTTGTATTATATTATGTGCAGACATTTTTAAAAAAGCGAAAAATATTTAACATGACATTTTGAATTTATGTGAATCGAAGATTTTTATGAGTAATTATAATATAATATTAAAATAGAGGTGACTTATAATTTTTGATTTTCTAATGAGTCGTCATCGACAGAGACAAACTTAAATATTTATGACACCAGTGGCGTATAAACAAATTATTTTCACTATGGGCCCATTTTGGCAATTTATTCAAGCTACGCACGACTAACATAGCCATAATACTATACATATTTTAGGGAGCTGGGTGGTTATAATAATTATGAAATATACGAGTATACAATACAAATAAAAATTGTGCAATTTAATTTTAGAATTATGTAAAAATAATTTTTTAATTCTTTTTTTAAAAATATTGACAATTCCATATATATATATATATATTTTAATGTCAAGTATCTAACTGTGAATTTAACATCAAAGTAAGTCCTGACAGTAATTTCCTTGCGGATTCCTCAAAAACGATTTTAATCAACCAGCTAAATTAATCATGGTGATAAACTGTAAACAATGTAGATATACTTGAAATGCTTTAATTTAACCTGCAATCTCACTATGGGCTCTGGCCTAGGGGGCCTACCCCCTATATACTCCACTGTGACACACTCATTGTATATTATAATTATTTATTTTATTATATGCATGTGTTTAAGATAGTTCTAATAACTAATTTAAATAAAAAAACAATATCGTACGTGAATAATTTTATATCATAGCAATAAAATACAAGTATAATAAAGTACATTGTATGGTCAAAAATTGTGATATTGATTATAATTTATTACTACTCAGTGAACATAAAAACGAACGTCATTATATTGTCGTGCAAAACATAATATAAAATGTAACTATTTATATTGTTATTTATTATTATGTTATATTATGCATAATTACAAAATTTTCAGTGATTCGTTAGATTTTTTTTTACATGTTGTTTTGTCATGACGAACGCTTTTAAGATAACTACCTATTATACAAATCATCTTATATTCATTAAAATAACATAACATTATTATCAGAACTGGATTATTAGGTTAGCTAATAACTTAATATTGCATGAAAAATCTGTGAGTACCTAATACCTATTGTTCTAAATGTAACTAACTTTTTTTTGAATAACGGTTCAACATGTTGACCTTGAAGTATCAACATTTGGGTTTAAATTATTATAAATATAAGTTACACAACCAGAGGATCTGGATGGCCCTCGGATCTCGTATTCGTGACAAGTGGATCGCAAAAACCCCAACATCGTAGACATGTTGACGTTGAGGCCATGTTCAGAAATCTTGTAATTCCAGGCAAATGTGTTCCACAAATTCCTGGTCGTCGGGTCCAGCTTGTTAGAAATTAAGTGAATTAAAAGACCACTCCATCGGTCTACGTCTTGCGGGTCTAGCATCTGTAACACCCACACGTGCAAAAACAGTTTGTCCATGAACCGTCCCAATTGAAGCGCTGAAGGTTCTTCCGGCAGTGGCTCTAAGTCATATATTGACTTTGTGTGCATTTTCACTATGAAATGCTGGTCACTGTTACACTTGTCTATGTAATTTACGATTTTTTTTAACTTTTCTTCATAGGGCTCGTCTGCGTCAGACTTCTCTTCAGTATAATCGTTTTTGGTGTACTTATAAGGGTCACCCTTAAATAGTTGTTCATATAATTCTCCAAAAGTGGGGGGTTCGTCTAAGTCAGAGACCTCATCATCGGAGCTCTCCCAGTTTGCCTCCTCTATTTCGTCTCGGTCAGAATCGTCATTTTCTGACTCGTCTTGGTCGGATTCCGCGGCATCCTCGACCTCGTCTCCATCTCGTTGTTCCGTGGCTGGTTCCCCTTCGTCGGGATTACCTAAAGGGAGATCGCCCTCAGCCGGTTGGACTTCAGTCGGGTCAACTTCAGTGGAATTTACTACTTCTGATTCAAATACAGCGTCTTCAGTGGTCATTGCGTTTGTTGCCATCGTGGTGTATATGGCCTACACACAAATAATATAAATTTATCAATTACCTAGGTACGTAATAAGTATAAGTATAATTAATCGGTTGTCTTATTATATATTCGGGGACATACACAACACACACACACACACACTAGTTCCGCAATTCGGATTCTTGGGGCCCCGGACAAATCAATGTATGGGGCCCTGACAAAGGCGTGTCTAGGACCAAAATTCAGGACAGGCCTGGTTATAAAAATAATTTGTATAGTCAACACATTTTTAAGTGGCAGTCAATGTGTTAAGAAAAATGTTATTATACTTTTTTAGTCATAAGTATGACGTGTAACATGACGTACTTACTAATATTAAGAACTATTTATAATATGAGTATTTATTTAATAAATTGAATTCGCCTGTTTTTCATTTTGGCGAACTCGTCAATTATCTTAGTAGGATATTTCAACCACTCCGAACTGAACTCTCTTTCGATTGATATCAGAGCTAAATTATGTAGACGCGTAGTAGTCATAGATGTCCGTAAATATGTCTCGATTCTTCTTATAGTTGAAAAACTTCTTTCGGCTGATGCCGAACTTACTGGAATAACCAAATTTACCGTAACGTAATGTACACATTTCCGGTATTCAAAATTGCCCATAGCATAATATACATAATATAATATACTGCAGTGACTTACTCCTCGATTACGTGAGGTGCACTCACGTAGCGGTTATCAACATTTTAATAGTTGTGTATTATTTGTTCCTACTTTGTATACACATTCATCTATTTACGTTCTATATTATTTTTATTGACAAAAAAAAAAAAAAAACTATAAACCATTACATAATTCTACATAGGAGTCAACTAAATATTTTAATATTAAAAGTAGGCCACTCGTATATTATAATCATGAACTATCTGATCGTCGTCTGCAACAACTAGTGTGTATTAACATGTTTATTTACGATAATGGGATGGTAGCATGCAGTTCGTATTTTTTGGGAGGAAACTAATAGGGGAACCCGGGGACCTATATACTGAAAGGTAATTACTTTTTCTCATAATGTTATTCATCTTTAAATATTTACTTTATATAATATAGGTATAATATAATAAGTACACCTATAGCTACCATAATATAAATTATAATAAACTGTATTAGTAAATACCGATAAAAAAAAAATAGTCAAAATCCTGCGGCGTTGAGCACCGTGTACATTTCACGAAATATGATATTACAAACAATTTTCTTACCCTCGAGTATTCCAAGTCTGCAGTTGAACTTGATGCTTCAAGATAGGTAATATGTTTAACCTGCGGCTCGATTTGCGTTTGATGACTTCTTGTTTTTGAACTGAAAACCATAGGTACGAAAGTTATTAAATCTATATCGATGCGTTTTCGAACAAATTCATGTAATTATATATTACATATATTATATGATGATTAATCCCTCAAACTGTATAACATTGAAGTTTTCTCCCGAATAACGCGTCGACAGCAGATAATATTCGATTGGATTCGTCAATTGCAGGTATATAATATTAATTCACAACGCCCTGAAACCGTTAAGTTACAAGCAAAGGAATACTACTAGTATAGTGTTATTATCTTGCCTGAAATACCTATGCAAGTCATATAATAAAACGAACATAATTAATTACGATATGTTAGGGGACGCATTAGTAAAGCTATAATATGGCGTGCACGTGCATCGTACGACTGCCACGGTGACATAAGAATTTATTATACCATCGAGAACGATACAGAACTACGGACTATTTCAAAAAAAAAAAAATAATAATAATATATAAGATTTAACAACAGTCTCACAATATACCTATCACAAGAATCTCGTCTTATACCGCCGCCCATAGTTGCCCGGCGGGGAACTGCGTTATTTTTTATTACGTTTTTATATATTATATTGTGTGTGTATGTTTAGTGCACGCCTAAAAATAATGATTTTCGACGAGGGACCGTATCGCAGGTACCACCCCGAAGCACCCTGAGTGAAAATATATTATACGAGTCGAAAAGATAATAATCGTACGGACGTCGAACACGGGATTTCGTGTATTGTAAAAGATTTGTAAGAAAGTTGTCGCTATCACGTCACGTGTCGATGTCCCATCTCTCCGAGCTGGTTTCGTCGTTATTTTTTTTCCCCCGTAGACACTTTAATTTATTGTCACGTCCAGACGTTGTTATTGTTTTTCGTCTTTTAAGAGTAAAATACGTTTGACTATAATATAATATTTTTTTTTTACGTCAGCAGTTTGTATGTATACATACGCTGTGCCCACCATTATTAGATATAATATTATAAAAATTATAATATTTGTCGGAAAAGTTAAAAGGAAAAAATGAGCTGCAGTAGAATCGTATAACATATAATATTATATTATACACGATACGAATCACTTGTTTGCCGATGAATAAATTTGAAGGAAAAAACATCCCTCGCCCAATATTATCATATACGCACAGACGTGTATTGACGCAATAAAATCGTGACGACCTTTCTGAGAAAAAAAAACACCCCACAAGTGTTTCGTGGACCGCAACACAATAACATAATGTGATGCTATCAGAAGGGGATGGTGTATTATGGCTGCAGCTGCCCTACAGGCGGTCGGACAATACGAAAGACTTACAAAATAATATTATATTAACGTTGGGTCTTTATATTCACTGTGTAGGTATATGGGTACACTATACGCATATAACTGTCAAGAACAGCAATATATTATTATACTATTGCTTGGCGCCGAAAGGATCACGGGTGAGGTCGACCCCTCTGTCAACTACTATTGTTGTTCATTAAATATAAATACGACGACAACATTGCTTATTATAGCCGAGAGACGTGTTTTCCTTAGTAAATGTACCTATAGTACAAACCTAATAGTTAAAAGCACTGTACGTATATAATGTTATGCATCTATACCTTTATGTTTATCATCTTATCAGTGTCTATGAAAACAATTGTCAGCATTGCAGGTTAGCCACCATAAGTGCTAAAATACTGCGCGTTTTATTTTTATTCAAAATTTGTAAATGTTCAAAAATATTTTTCCTGATACCGTAGTATTAAATTGAATAATAAATAAATATTTTTTCCTCACAATTTACAAAAACAACATTTTCTCACGAACACACAATTGAACGAATCGTCCACATTTTTTACTCTCATATAAGACTCATGCATAGACTCAGTAACAATGGTGGGCCCAGGGGGAGGGGGGTGGGATTGAGAGGTTAGCTGACCCACAGTTTTTTTCCCAGTTAAAGGCAGCCCCTCAAAATGGCAAACTATATAAACATTTTTTTATTTGAAAAAATTATGTACAGTGGTGGATTTAGAGGCACGTGCCCCCTGTCAATTTTCTGTCTACAATTTTTTATGTAACTACGAATATCATATAAATGAAAATTCACTTAATAAGAATAATACTACCAACTATTAATTATTATTTATTATAATCATTATTGTTTAAAAATGATAGTATGTACACGTATTATTAATTAAAATTAAAATGATACAACTTATATGTCCCCCTATCAAAATATTGAAGGTAAATAAATATTGATCTGCTATTACCCCTAGTATATACAGCTGTGAAGACTGAGTATTGAAATAAAATAGCGTGTACGAAATCGTGCTTAAACTTATCAACTTATAATGTACCTAAATTCGAAAAACACAAGTGTAAAAATATGTTGGATATATTATATAAGATTTTATGAAGTTAACATAGATGAAATTTATATATAGGTGGAATACCGTTCATTATATATAGTTTACCAACAAGTGTATTACGAAACTATTGAAACTGGAGTAACTGGACCTTAAAAATTTAATGAAGTATTGAAATTCATGATATTACGAGACATGATTTCTTCGTTTCCAAATTTATTTTCTTTGTATACAATTGTTTATACACTTCCAGTTAGCAGTGCAACTGCAGAAAGAAGTTTTAACCGTCTAAAACCTTTCAACACATGCTTTCGCTTAACTATGACTGAAGACCGGCTATCAAATTTGGCCATATTGAACATAGAAAGCAACATAGCTCAAACCATTGATTTTGATAACGTAATAAGTACAATTGCACTTATGAAAAAGCGCAGAAAATTATTGTAATGTTCTAGTTCTTTACTATTATTTTCATGTAGGTATAATAAAACATACATTTTATAATAATGTATTATTTTTTACTTTTGTATTGTATTAGAATTTAGAACCACCTTCTATATCTCTTGTGAAAATGTTAATATTTTAATTAAATATAAATTTTAATGCAACAAATAAAAATAACGATTAATTAAATATAGCTTTAATACTAAAGCTTGTAAGTAAATTTTACAATTATTACTATATTATCATGTAATAATATAGTTATATTGAATGTTGGTATCAAAATGTGATGTAAATATCTAATAAGGTAAATCGCGAGAGCATTGGGCGACTTTCTAATACCTAGTTGGTTGACAGTAGTTAGACAATAGTTTCTACACAGTGGCCTCTCTTAAGAAATGCAGACCCACAGTTCTAAAATCTCGGGTACGCCACTGCTCTGTAACGATATGTATAAACATAATATAAATCCAATCTTTAATTATCACTGATTAAATATATTATAATATAATAATCAGTCGTATGATATATTTTAATCAATGCTATTATAATACAATATTATATACCTAATCTTATTATGATTTTACGAAGGGCTCGCTATTTGAGAGTTCACTATTTATTGTATTCGTATATCTAAGACTATATAATTTCGTGATAATATATGTATATATAATAATATAGGCATAACGCTCTCGATGAAATCGTATTATTTTTTTATTTTCTGTTATATTATCCAACTATAATCGTGTCTCTATATTTGTCCCTATTGTATTTATATTTTATTTAACGATAATAAGTACCTACCTATAATATAATATGTTTTCCCGTAGTGACCCGTTTGATTTATGCGTTATCGTCGTGTAGGCATGGGTAGGCATGTATAATATTACACTCACAGATGTCATGGCCGATAAGTATATTTTATTATTCTGTGTTATTTGGAATTCGTATTATATAGAGTGCGTCTGGCGTCGGGAACGCTACGACGTCTTTTTATTCTAATCAAATAGGTACCAAAAACATTTTTTTTAATGCATATTGACTACTTAATGGTTAGCTTTTCAATTTATAATCTTTCAGTCGGTATAGACTTTCTTTGAAATGAATAAATTAAATAACGAAAATTTGGTAGACGCAAGAGTTTACCTATCATCAAAATGTTTATTCGTGTATATACTATACTATATACTTAAGAACCTTCGTATTAGAATATTATTACACTAAACCATTTTACATTTAGATATACGTACGCGATAAATTTATGCGTCAGACATCGATTACGATTTAGGTAGTACGACGCCTATAATTAAGAATATTGTCGACGTCGAGACGTAAATGATTTTTTAAGGCTTCGTCGTAATAAATTACTATTAAGACCAGTAAAAGAACATATTATAATGTATAAGATAAATAAAAAAACATTTTAAGGCGTACTCCATCATATTGTGTGATTTAAAAATATCATAAGCTATGAATTTATCACAGAAGCGTTAACATAAATGAAAACCGTGTTGTGGAAGCCAATATTTTTATTATTATTATTATATTTGTGTGGAATAAGTAAACCCGTCAAACGCATAAATGGAAATATATTTTTTTGACAATTAAATTAAAATGTTTGTGTATTGTGTAACTATCACAGTACCACAGCAATAATAGAAATGATAAAAAATCTATTATGGCTTCCATACAAATGAATTGGTCCCAAAATATAAAACGAAATAATTTAACTGTGTAAAATTAATAAAATATAATATAGTACGCGGGTACTTAAATAACAATGAATTATTAAGTTATCCATTTAAAAGTAACATTTTAATAGATATATAATAGGTATATATTATTTCAACTCTCGCCTTTCATTCGGAGAATTAATTTAAATAAATCAAAAACTTCACACCCCGTGCAAACATATAAATGATAACTCGATATTTAATTAATAGTAATTTATATAAATAATGGTATACATTGCTATTATTAGTTGTCCCCTATAATGTAAAAAAGAAAACCTATACATTCTCCAGCGTTTACGTCGCCTACTATACCAACCTACCCATAATTATATTCCTGAATATATAATATTATATTTTTCGTTCCTAAATAAATAAAACGAAGGAACACAAAGCAGTCGTAAATAAGTTGTTCGTAATTGGATATTTTTTATAAGAAGTAAACAATAGTTTACTCGGATATTCAAAAGCAATAATGAACGTGAAAATAAAACTATGTACCTTTTTATATATCTCTCGGATTGATATCCCTACAGGGCTACAGTTATATTATATCCTTCATGGACCTAGTGTTGCCACACCCATGATAGGTGTGCATTGCACATCAACAGTCCAAAATCGATGCTCCTCAATCGGTTTGTTTAAATTAATTGTGTAGCCGTGACTATAGACATTTTAATGTAAGTAAAATACCTGAATAGAATTTAAAAAGCTGCAAGCTTGAATATATTATTAAAAATGATATTACATATTTTAATCATATAATATGCCTAGGTTATACCTAACTGTTTACTTTGTTTGCTACGACAGTATTCTTTAATATTTAAACAATTTAACGATTTAGTTTTTATTTTTAATTAGTATTATATACCTAACGATATTAATAATGAATTCATAATTTTTAACTGCTTTAAAATGTATGTACCTACAATAGAACTATTTGTCTATACTTGTTGTGTGAGTGCACGAAAAAAACACAGTATGCGTGTAAATAATGACTTGTCTCACTCGCCTATCTCATAGGTATCTCATATGTGAATAATAAGTGTAGGTTAACTGCTGCCTCAATATTTATACGATAATTATCCTAAAACTATAGTTTTTCACCAACATAAACAACTTATTGGTATAATACTATTCACGTTCATAAAATTATTTATTTAATCATTTTGTATGCACAAAATTTTATGGGCGTCTGCGTTGTAATAAAAAGGAGTTATCACTTATCACCACTGACAACTCCTATCATAGGACTTTTATCTGTGGGTACTTATAAAGTCTTCACTTTTAAATGTTTCAGGTCAATGGTCATAAATCATATTAAAAGTATACTATTATTATATAAATTACAACATAAATAGAAGGTATCAAAATCAATATTACGCATTTATGAATATTATGTTTTTTTCTTTTTACATAAGTACATAATAATTACTTATGTAAAAATGTAAGACAAAAATTGTTTTTTGTTCAGTATGTTCTATAATATTATATAATATTTTTTAATTCGTTATCTACATATTTAAGTTTTTAACTAGGTTGTTAATTGTTATTACAATTTGTTACAGTAATAGAAAATTATAACACAGATAAATCTTAACTCGTAAGACGTATAGTTGAACGTAATTAACGAGCAAAATTAATTTCAAATTATTTTAGTGTTTTTGCTTGTATTTATTATGGAACCATTCAATCTAATAATACAATTTATCTAATATTAAAGATATCGTAATATTTTAGAAGTATAATGAAAAATTGTGGCTTCCTTCTATTAGAAAAACGATCCATGCGAACGGGCTATCACTTATATTATTAAGTTATAATACGTGTATATTATTACATATGTCTCTGTTCTAAAAAGGGGGATTCATATTTAGGCATTGAGTGGTTTGGACGAAAAACAATAAAAATCATGACATCCAATTATAATTTATTATACAGAGATAATATTAATACATTTAATTTGATATTCCATTTATGAAGAAAATATTAATAATGAATCAATAATGTAATATTATGTACCTAAACGATGAACACAATATTATACTTAAGTGCTAATTAGGTACCAGTGGCCGGGTGGCACAGTGGTCACGCAGTAATAGGTTCAATTCATAGCAAAGTGCAAAAAAATTTGTGTGGTTCTACGCGATCACCAATTTCCCGTGCTGTTGTCCGATTGCATCATCCTGTTTCCAACTAGGACCCACTCCACAGGGAATGAAGACCACACATGTCTACTCTTGGGGAAGGGGAGTAGTATCATGCATATAGTGATATATAACGTAGATGAACAGATCACACGCTCTCCCTACTACCCACTTGTGATAAGCATTGACAAAGATCTTGAGGTTGTTTCAATGAACAATTACAGAAAAAAAAAGTGCAAAGTACCTAACGAGTATAATAATTATAGGTCTATAATTATAATTTATAATAGTATAATACGATAATATTAATTACCTATTGTTATTGTACGAATTATAGGATTGATATAACGGCATTTTAGTTTTTTTGTTATAACTATAAAATATTTTTCGTGGGTACTTGCGACTTGTATAGTACCTACTTACACTATTATATTGTATACAATATACACACAACCACATTTTCAAATGCAAGTTTTTTGTCAAGAATAATTTAACTTACACCTACTGTAATATTAAGGCCTGATAGTAAAATAAATTACTTTAATCACAATAATATCATAACATTTACTAAGTAACATTATTGGTTGAAAGATCGTCTTCTCAGAAACCTTTTTCGTATACAGTGATTATTGAATTCTAATTTAATACATCCATTACATTGACTCTCTACAAACCTAATGCGCAACATTTTTTTAATTACTTTATTTTATTATTTTTTACTTTTTATTTTTTATAATGATTTAAATCATAGGTTAGTAAGTAGTGACCCTATATAATATATTATTAACTCCCCCCCCCCCCAAAAAAAAAAGTGGTCCTTACACGCATGTTGAGAAACACTGATGTAGACGATAAAGGTAATAAACAAGTTTGCTGCTCGAATAAACTACTTAAAAGTAAAATGTATAAGTCTTATTTATATTTTATACCTATTTTTATTCCTTCACATTGTACATTTTTTTTCTGTTTTTCGATGCCTACTCAATAAATAACGTGTCGTAACTACAAATAACTGTTTAAATGTATATAGTATATACATGGTACCCACATCACATGACTATAATACTATTATGTATCGGTGTCAAAAGATTAAATATGTTTATAGGCACAAGTCGCTCCGAATGCAATTAAAGGGTTTATAAAAAAAATAAAACGAATAACATTAAAAAAAGTAGTCACGACCACGACTTGTTTTGAATATCTATGCGTTAGGGCGGTTAATAATGAGACGATACCACCTAATATATATAGGTACATATGTACGGCGACGGCCGTTATAATTGACTAACTAAACATCTCAAAACAGTTCAACAGCTCAACAGTTTTAATATTCATTCGTCATATTGTCGTTTATTAACATTTTTACTACATTCCATTAGTACTTTAATTGACGTTTTCAAAATATTTAAACTTATTTCAAGTTATTAATAAATAGCAATTTGAAATTTTCTCGATTTTCTCATGGTAAAAATGCTTGTATAATATTATAATATGTAATATATGTTTACGAGGTTTCTAATCAGTGGACAGTGGAGTATATAGAGGGGCTGAGTAAGGGTTCAACAATCTAATTTAAGAAGTTATATAATTTTGATAAAAATGGTTATTTTATATTAATTTCATTTTTTCCTGAAACAGTTATTATGTTGTAATTCAAATAAATATAATAAAACTATTAAATTATACTTTAAAATAAAGGAAAATAAAATTATTATTTTTCATTCTCAATGAAATTTTCAAAACAACATTTAGACTTTTTTAAAACTATTTATACTAAGAGTCTACGTAACTATTTACACTGTACGTCGGTATTGATGTATACGTTAAGAGAACGTGTCACGGGAAAAAATCAATCGAAAAATTCCTTTAAAAACATGTTTGCGCGATCAAATAATATGGGTTACTGAGTGGTTTAATTTTAAAAACACCTGAAAACAAAATTGTAGAGGAGATTTTTAACTGGTTCCGTAAGAAGCCCGAATTTTGAAATTTTCATTTCTAAGTCTTAAAAATAACTTTTGAAAAATCATATAACAATAATATATGATATTGATGTACATAAACAATATCATAATAATTATTTCAGAATACCTACCTATGTAATGTCATGTTTTTTTCTAAATTAAAACCTACTTACCTATAACTAACCTTTGTATCGACAGGTATTATAAATTATAATCAATGCAAAAGTAGACCCATAGTTGTATATATTATTAATTATTATGTATAGTATAATATAATAATAATATATACGTACTGGAAACAACCACCGCGATTACACTCGAATTCCATTACGTACAAAGGTAAATAGGTACCTAACATTTTCATAAGGATATTGAATTTAAAACAATAACTAAAAACTGACAAGTAAGCATTACAAATTGGCTAAGTATGCATAACCATCAATCATGTAATTTTCAATAAAATATTAAGGAATATTTATTATGATATACCTATTTTAAATAAATCTTCGTTGAGATATAATAATAAAAATAACAGAAATTAAAACTATTATAAATAAATAAAATTCAAAATAGTATTTCGTATTTGAACTAGTACTACCTACCTAAAATACGTTTATATTCAATCTCATTCGTTTAACAAAGGATCGAAAAAACATGCGAATTCGTTAAACTCGCAGCTCTACTAATTATAAACATATACGGTAAGTACATCACGTCATAAAAAAAAACAACCAACAAGATAAATTTGTGACTTCCGACGTGTGACATATGCGTTAAGTTAGTCAATCATGTTTTTAGTACAGGTGGTAAGCTCAAGATTTTTCAAAGGAACGGTGAAGTCGTAGGTATAATTTAGGCGTTGTGTAGTTTGTAAGAAAAACAATAAAAATCAAGTAACACGATTTATATAGTTTATTATGTGTAACGTAAATAATTTTGATTATTTTATAATACTATGATAGACTAGCAAAAAATATTAATAAAGAACGAATAATAATATTGTGTACCTAGGTAATTTATGACTTGTGAGTAAAAGTATAAATAAACAGACAACAGTATAATAATAGTTATATAATACGATACCTACCTAATAATAATAACAATATTAATGATAATAGTTATAACTAATAATAATAAAAACAATGATTGATAGGTAGGTATAACATGAGCAGGTAAGATCATAAACATTTAGAACAAAAACATCCTTTTAGTTTTGAGCATGATAAGCAAAAAGTATACAAACATAACTATAATAATATAATACATTGTATAATAGGTACATACAAATGTTGGTAACATAATATCTTATATCATTGAGTATTTGTGTATATATTGTAAAATATACTACTTACTATAATATACCTACCTACTAAATGATAATATGAACTACTACTTATTGTAATGATTATATTAAATCGTATGGTTGACAACATTAATGGGTAGGTGTATAAAGAAAATATGTGTTGGTCTGATCGTAATACGGCCGATCGGATTTTATAATAGGTATTATGATTTATGACATATAATTATGTTATGTTTTACAATATTATAGCAGTTATATTGTATCGCGGCTCGGACTTTTGACCTTTTTTAATGTTCAACTTTTACTTTTATTAATATTGTTATTTTAAATTGTTACATTATAATATTACACGGAATCGATCATTCTTCAATTATTGTTTCTAATCGCTTTACTCTATTATCTTCGACACTCTCACCTTCCAGACTGCTCTCATCTCTATCATGGTGGTAGAGATTGATTTCATATATTACCGGAAGTCCAGAACTCACTCGTTTAACCCTCGGCTGCATCCACCGGGGGATCACCTTTCGCAACTCGCGTGACAGCCGATGTCGTGTATCATTCGTATGGCGGTTGCTGCGCACCCCACTGCCATTTTCTGCGCCTTGGGCCATTGAATCGCTGTTTCCAATGTTGTTAGACATCTGCATTGATATAATATCATACAAACATGTTATCAGTACCGGTGTTGAGAAGTGGGGGAGGACCGGGGAAGGAATTTTGGTTTAACTTGTACGAGGACGCATCGACATTTATTTTGAATAAAGAAAAATACCAATTATTTATATATATAAAAATGAATTGCTGTTCGTTAGTCTCGCTGAAACTTGAGAACGGCCGGACAAATTTGGCTCAATTTTTTTTTTTAATATGTTCATAATTGCCAGGAGAAGGTTTTTACAAAAGAAAATTTTAGGAAAATCTACCGGAAAAGTAGGAAATCTGGATGTAAAAAATACAACAGTGGCGCAACAGTGTATTATATATTGGTTGCTATTGGTTAATCGGGCATGTTTGTTGATTTGTATTATTATTTTTAATCAATCTATCTATATTATATATTGTAAAAATTAATGTTTAGACCTCTGGGAAGAAGACAGACTAATTTAAAAACGGTTAAATTTGTTTTTTTTTATTCATCTGATATTAGTAGTTATGTTAGGTTAGGATTTTGTATTAATTGATTATATTAATCCACCATAGGTGGAATACGACAAACTTGGTATAACTTTGATACCTACTTTAGAGTTAAATCATACACTTATGTAAAAACGGTACGGGGTTAAAACACCATAGGTAAATTGCCTACCTGATAATATACAACAGCGAATCAGAATTTTTATTTTGGGAAACGGAAAAGTTAAGATACATTTTGACCACCATACACCAAATATTAAATAACGAATTGAAAAAACTTTGAGTCATATAGAATTGGTACATTTAACGGGCAACGAAGTGCATGGAATCAACTAGTTTTATTTATAAAAGTTACCAATTCCTGAACCAAGCACAAGAACATAATATTATATCCATTCATCGTATCTATTTGTTGGCAAAGTATTTAGTAGTCTTATATTGGTAATATACCTATCGTATTTACCAAGCCACTATTAAATATTATTACTATTTTATAACGTAACGTCGTAATAACGTATAACGTAACCCGACATAAAATATAAAACTAGATGAAAGGACATTATTGTAATTTGTGCTACTCTAAAATAATTAATAATATTTTTTTTTAAATTTCTTAACATGTTTTTTACTTTATTGTATTTAATCCATCAATTAGATTTATTTTGATAAAACTATTTCAAGAAATATATTAAAATGTACATGAACTAAACTAAAAAAATGTATGCTAGGTAGGTACCTAATTAAAATTTTTGGTACACAGAATTCGGCGTCCGGCCCACAATTTATTTAAGCCAACAAAAGTTACTGTCAATTTAATGACATGGAAAGAAGGAATGTGCTGGAATATAAATTATAGGATGTAGATTTTACGTTGCTCAATCATGATGGCGAAAAATTCAGACTATAGACTTAAGTAAAGAATATAAAGCTAATACTTCTGACAAGAGTAAATGGCTAGGAAATATATTTGGAATTCCATTTTGAAATCCAGAAGAAGTAGGTAACTGCATTCTAAGGGACTTTTTAAGTGATATATGTCTCAGAACAATTAATTATTAACGAAATTTTCTGATTTTATTTTTGACACTTATATTTGTGGCGATGCTATTCCCTTTCCCCCACAGCATAGTTTTATGTATTAGAAAAAAAAATAATGATTAGTAATAAACGTCATATATTCGTATATTTTTGTGCTACACATTTATGGCCCATAATCTATTTAGAGATACACTTTAAAAATATAGATTTCATTTGTGGCCCAATCTCTAGGTAGTAAAATGTAATTAAATATTTTATACGAAGCAGGCAGATAAAATTTAGCACAATTACCGGCCGCCCACAGAATTCAATTAGTAATAAAATATGTAAAAATCAGGAATATTATAATTTATTGACCAAAAATTGATCAAGTTATTTATTCTCGTTTTATATGTGGTAAAACTGATGTGAGCCCGGCAAATGTATTAAGTAAATTCATATAAAGGTGCTGATAATAATATATATCAATTAACATTTCATTTTCTGTCGTGCCACACATTACCAAAATTAATATTTAAATGTGGCGCAAATCACATATCGTTTTATATTTTGGCGTAGAGTAAATGTCCTCATTTAAATGTACCTATTGGTGATGCAATAATTACAAACTCTGATATGATTATCACTAACTAGTTATACATCACGTCATAAAACAATCTGTAAATGTGTGACTTAGGACGTATGAAATAATACACTTTCGGGGAGTGATCAAATCAATTTATTAATACAATTTACAGGCGTATGCTTAATTGTTTGTTCTCATATTAATATTTGTTACATATAGATAACCCATTATATTATTATTTTTAATGAATGTTTTTCTTTTTAGATTCAGATCAAGCAACGTGTTTATTCTTACATACTTTTTTGGATAGGTAGTGAAAACGTTCAAAATATTTCTGTTCCTTATACACTATAATTATCGACAGACAGTTTTATCTAAATGTTAAATTAATGTGTTAAATGTTTTTATTTTGTATAGATTTCAACTATTCTAAAGTTATAGGTAGTTAAATATCTATTTAAAATGTTCAGATTAATTAAGCCAAAGAAATATTTAAAAAATCCTACTAACGACGACATAAGTATTTATTTTTGTTTGGCCTAATCTGTAGTCTGCGCATTTTAAATACTTTTAGCGTCTATGGCCAAACCAACCTCATTAAGACTAAAAAAAAAAAAAATCGAAAAATGTTTTCAACTCATCAAATTAGTACTTAGATAAAATTGTCTGTCGATCAATATAATATGACCTACAGTAACATTTTTAAAGATATTACAGACATTCTTAGTGTCCAGAAATCAATGAAAGAAACAAATTCAAGTGAGCCATTATAGGCTCAAGTGTTATGTGAGACTAAAACTAATTTAAAATAATAATAGGTATAATGAGTTTTGTAAAGTTAATAAATAATATTACTCTATGTGTAAGAATCACACACGCATGTATGAATAATTATTGATTGGTGAACTACCTAGGTACACGTATTTTATACCTATCTATTACACGTCTCCCAACACCCAACACCCAATACCTATTTAAATGTATATAGAAAATAAGAAAAACGATGTTATCATCTGAGTGTTTAACTCCGGACTACATTTCACGTTTTTAAAAAGAGTTTATGAAGTCAAACAATAACATGTTTTGTTAAACTTCATTAAACACTTTTAATAAGAGAAATGATCAAATTCTAAAAAAAAATAATAATTAATTAAACATAATTTTACTGATCCCGATCTCAAAGTAAAAATATTTTGAATGAAAAATTAAAAAATTAAGAAATGCTATTTAATATAATTATTCAACAAACTAAATACAATATTTTTATTTATTAATACGCACGTGAACAGATAATTGCACAAAATAGAGAGTTAAATTAAATTAATATTCATTTAAAGTGCAATTCAAAATTACAATTCATTGACAAACCACACTTTAATAACGTTAACACTCAACACACCGATGTTTTATGACTATTATTGTTTTTATTAAAAATAATATAGTTTTTGAATGTAAATCGTATCCTTTACCTACTATCAATGTTATACGGTGGTAGGTAATATTGACCAATGTAGTTTTTTGTTCGAAATACCTACCGATTTTATTTAGAGACAATGTTGTTAATTTAAAATATGTCCTTAAAATAAAAATAAAATATAAATTAAAAATGGTTTTGTCCGAATTTAAACCCGGAGTTACTTTATGATACGTTATACCTACCTATTATAAGATGTGTACTATGTTCCTATAACGTATAAACGAATCATTTGTGTTTCGAATATTTAATCGAAACAAGAAAAAATATAAACTAAAAACTGTATGTTTAATAAGTTAAATTATAAACATGATCGTCTATTATACAATGATTTATGAACACCAAGAACACAAACCCGAGCGAGTACTCAGCCCTATGGATTAGCAAATAGGCACGTTTCTAGTAGGTCTTACATGCATAAATTAATTCAAGTCTAGTACATACAATCAAATATAATATAAAATAGTTTTTTTGTTTGGATTTTATTAAAAAATCGCATAAACTAATACCTATTATATTATATTTAAAGATATTAGAGAGAGAGAGAGAGAGAGGCAATCATACTGCAGATGTCCGACTTACAGGTTATCATATTTATTTCCATTACCATTATAATTTATAACATAATATCTATTGTATTATTTTAATATTACGTACTATTTTTACGACCGATTTTTAGGCCACTTATTCACCATAGGCCGAATTTTATATTGTAGGAATATATTTACAATCGGGTCGTTTATATTATATAATAATCATTTACATAATATGTGTATCGTATAATTTATTTTTTCCTTTAAACAATATTTGACTTCGTACTAAATAGTTATAGTAATTATAATATTTAGAAATAAATATATTTCATGCATTTGTGTATCGCGATTTGTTAAGATAATACGAATATTAATGAATTATTTCGGAGCTCCTTTATTTCGGCGCGTAACACCGTACCACCATAGTGCATAGTCTAAACAGGCGTTTTACAATATAAAATAGTATGTATGGACTATTCGAATAATATAAATTACTATAATATTTCTTAATAATACTTTACACAATATTACGTGATATTATGATGAAGTAAATATGAACTTAAATATGTATTTTTCATTAATCGGAAACTATATTGAATAAAACTGTGACAAAAAGTTTATCGAATAATGCGCAGGTAATTATTAATACTTAATATCTACTACTCATTCTTATCAAGCATTCGATTTTGTTTTATTATTTTTTAAACACAACCTACATAGCGATATTATGCTCAAAATAGAAATTTAACTTAATTCATGTTTATCGTACAAGACAATCATAAATAATTATCATTGTAGTTTTTTGTTTGTTGATAATACTAAAAATTATCGAAAATGTTTTATATTTAATTATTTTGTAATCATAATGTTAATTAATTCAAAACGGTAACCCCTACTTCTAAATTTCTATTCAAAAAACTCATTTATTTCAGTAAACCTCAAAGTATTAACATTAAATATTTATCCATGGGTAAATTATTTAAAATTTGTGTAATGAGTGTATATTGAAATATAGCGCAAAATAATTTCGCGTGCACTTCCGATTCGTGAATAAAACAATTTTGGTTACAAAACCACGTTATTTGTTAGCTATAGCAGATTATTAAATGCTTAACACTATCATTAAAATATTATTATATACAGACATACAGTAATATTATATAGTAATATAGTAATATTTTTCATAGTACCATTTAACTATCATATTTTTTAACGTCACTGAAACAATACACGTTCAAGCAGTTAACAGGTGGTCGGAGTAAGAATATTGCATTTACTTTATTTTATAGAACCTTCGTAGACAATACTAATACTATTATCAATGCTAATACTCGATAAAATCATGTCTGCTGCTGCAGCTTTTTATCTACTTATTATATTCGATAACGTCGTATAAATATATTCGAACGAAATAAAACGAGTCTTTCCAACATTTTTCTTTCGCTCAAAGAAATAATAATAAATAATCCCAAATATTTACAATCACCATCGGACCTTTGCCATGAAGTATACAATAAGTAATATACTACCGAAACATGACTCAACAGTTACTATTAAACACATTACCGGATAACGGCCGTGCTGAGAGAATTCTACATATACCAGCAACTGCACATTATGCATCCTATTCAAATATGGATGACGCGGATATGGGTGATTGTGAATTTTACTGGTTTTCAGAAAGACATTTTATGGTCGGATTATAACGTATAAATTTCATTAGTAAATTTTTTGACCAAAAAAAATACGTAAAAACTTAACCAGTAGTAATCAAATCCAATTTTTCAAGCACGATTACCTATACGTACAAATATTTAATATATAAATACGATAAAAAATAAAAACCGAATTTTCCAATTATTATTAAGTATACGCTAGTACTATAATATTAAGCTCTATAATATTAGGTATGCTTAATGAGAACAGAACATCAACTTTACAAAAGTATAACTATATTAATAATTAAAAATGATAGTATGTGACATTGAACACGTTTCCGTTGTGTAATTAATTTTAGTCTTAAATCGGTGTGGGGAGGGGGGTGTTGGGAAGTTAATACAATACAATTTAAAAAGAATATGATTTTCCAAAAATGAATACCGGTGGAGTTGATGTTTATTTCACAGGTAAAAATAGAAACGATAAAATTTACGTAGGTACAAAAAGGCAGAATCGATATTATAAATTTAATAATTTTATAAATTTATATTTGTCTATGCGCGTATTATGTCGAACACGATTATAATTTCCGATAAGACCAGAAAATATAATATACAGTATATAACAGAAATATCTGACAATAAAACATAAAATTATTTTACTTAAACGTATGAAAATTTTTTTAATATTAGGTGATTGGTAAATAATTTAAGAAATATACTCATGTCACAAAATGTCCAAACATAATATTTTTAAAAAATTTATTACGTTCCAAAATAATTAAATAAAAAATTTATAAATATTCAAAAAAATTCTAAAAACTAAGCTACTTGACTTATATAAATGTTTTTACCATCAAAATTGTTCTTATAATCAGATTCACAAATTGATTATTTTGAATTTATCCAAAAAAATTTAAATGAATTTTAAAATATTTTATTTTCAGTATTTAAAAATAAAAATAATTTTTTTGTATATTATTATAGGTAAGTGTAGCGCGAGTGACCATAAATTATGTATATAAAAAAATAATTTTAATTTTGATTATAGCAAAAGTTATGGCATTTTTCAGATCTCGGTGGGACACTCTGTATATATAATATCATCGTGTTAGCGTCGGTCACGGGGTGACATATTATATTGTTTACTATATAATGAACAAGCATTTCAAAAATGATTCACTCTCGGCACCCTCGGAGACTGAGGGTTTGTGTGTGCGAACCCTCCCGAAGTACTAATAATAATAATAATAATAATAAAACACGTTTGCCGGTCGGCGAATGACGCAGACAAAAATGTATTATAATATATATAATATAGGTACATCTACAATACAAAAGGAGCCGTTAAGGCAAAAACCCACCTGTCGATGGAATGTTGATGGTGGTTCTCGTATTTACCTTCACTACTGTCGTAGTAAGTCTTGCCAACTTCGTCAGTGATCTCCGTACGCTGAATTGAGACTACGGCTGTTGTTAGCGGGTAGCACTAATATACTGTTGCAACAACAGACGAAAATGAAATGCCGCAGTCTGAACCTTATCGCGCGCGCTGCCTAATTGATTGCCTCCCCCCTTCATATCTTTTCCATCACAACCACTAACACCATTACCCTCAGGCAGATGATTTGAAAACGTTACCAGCTGGCGTTGACGTCTGGAAAATACATGTCAAAAACATTGTCGCAAGCCAAACGCCTTTTTTTCGAAATTATTACATTATAGATAATAATTATAATTGTGTGTTTACCTATCATATTATCGTATATATTATAATCGTTGCCGCACGATAATTTCGCCGACGTCCTAAAATGTATCCAAAGAACAACTTATAATTTATATTAAGCTATTAAAGAATAGATAAATAAAAAAATGCACATATTTTATAAAAGTTCAAATAGGTAATATAAATATGATGTTTAATATTTATTACAAAAATGTTCTTTTTGGCAAAAACCACTAACCACTAACAAGTGAAACAAAATTGTATGTTATGAATGTGTCATATTATATACTATAACAATAATGGTATGGCATATTACAAATAGAGATTTAAGTATATCATAATAACATTCAAAGTGTCTTGTTAAGGAATATATAAAAACGTGAGAATGGCAGATATTTTCCTTTCTATCATAAATTAACTATTATAAAATAAATAAATTTATATAATATAATGTTATGCATTTTTTTTTATAATTATGAAATAAAATATTATAAGAAACCTTTGGCATCAAACTAAATAATCAGTTTTTCAGTCCATTGGAATGGACACTTTATTCTCATATTGTGTTGACCGTAATGTATTTACACTATGTATAAATAAAACATTTTAGACATGTAGAATTGAATAACCATAATGACAATAATAATAATAATTAGGGTATCCACTAAAAATACCATCGTGTTTCAGAAATCAGAATGTATACCTAAGCTCATTCTGCTATATATATCAAACGAATAATATGATAAGCCACCAGTGAAGTTTATAGAAAACCATTAAAATTTAGTGCTGACCAGAACATAATATATGGGATTGACCGTCGTTAAAGATTCAATCGAACTTTTTTCTTTAGCACGACGGTTTTATACTATATTATGTTGTACACAGTTTAAAGCAGAGTTTCCCAGCTGGTAGTCTGAGGACTTATCTCAAGTGGTACGCGATGCCTATGAATGTGTGTCATGACTCCCAATTTGAACTTACAATTAAAGAACAAAAAAAAAAGAGTGAAATTGTATTTGATTGTATTTACGGTTTAGTGTACGTAATTTTTCCATTATACGTTAATAGTTGGCAGTCTAATATACAGATTTATATTATATTATACGGTTTATGGTATATACGATTTATTTATATTAAAACATTAAATACCAAAATTTGAATTTGATCACTGGTGTAGGACCACTGGATTAAAGGGTCCATAGGAAGAATATACCGATATATTAGGTAACGTTGTAACGAATAAGTTCGCATTGTTTGGTCCGGTGATTTGTATAATTTGGTGTACTCCACAGAGATACCAATAGTGTATAAATTAAATATAACACAAATCCTTACAACAATTGAATACATACATTTCTGGCTAATTTGTTGTATAGTCAGTACTCGTCATTGAGTGGGTTACTACAACTCTGCACTGTATTAGATGTGTTAAATATTTTAAATTTTATGATAAATAATCGCTACATAAAACTATTCTGGACGGCGTCGGTCTGTATATCTATTAAAGATGTTTTATTATATCTCAATACTATATTACTATCAGACATTAATTTAATGTTTGATGAAAACATTGCGTTTATTATATTATTAATGTTTAATTATTATAATAGCTATTATACATTTATATAATTGATTTTTGTTATTAAATTATGATTCAATACCTCTTTTACCGAACAATTGTATAAATAGGATTATGTTATAATAAATAAGGCATAATCAATACCTAGGTAGCTTAAAATTAATTTAAATGTTTAAAAAATGCCACTGTGAATATAAAATATACATAATAGTTTCAAGTCACCAGTAATAATATTTTTAAATTATAATATATTTTATATTTCTTTAGGTCACATTAATATATTATATAGATTTTAGATTCTGAGCGGAGCGATGAATGTATTGATTTTACAATGATGTGGGTTTTTTTTTAAATTTTTAAATTTTTTTTAATTTTTGTGTCTGTCATCACCTTTTAGGACAGTAAAAGTGCTTAGATTTTCTTCAACAGTACCTTTTCTGATAGGAAAGTGAATCTAGTTGGTACTTGTGGGGTGGGGGGGGGGGGGTTTCAAAAGCACCGTGAAAAACAAAAGAAAAATTAAGCAAAATATTTAAATGTAAAATCTGTTTTCAAAAAATTCGATTTTGTTTTTTGGTGCAACTCTCAAACAAATAACTGTAGGTACATGAAATTTTTACTAAATGTATATATTAGTATTTTCTATATACCATAACATTTTCCAAATATTTCGACTTGTTTTAAACTGTTTACGGACATTTTCAGTTTTTTTTCTATAAATGTCAATTTAAAGCTTGAAAATTTAATAGAAGGCTCCTGGTATATTGTTTCAAAGGCAGATGGAAAAAATCAAAAATCCATAATCACACTTTTTTTTATAAGCATTTAAAGTGCATATATTTCGCAAATTTACAAATTATTTTGAGTTAGAAATTCATAAAAAATTTCCTTTTTAAATCAAAGATTTGAAGAATGAAGAATGAAAATTCATAGGCACAATTTTTTTTTACAAGCATTTAAAGTTCAAATTTTGACAAAATGTATCAAATTTAAAATGTAATAATTATTTTGTAGTTAAAAATGTATAAAATGTTCAACTTATATAGGTTAGGATTGAAAATTTAAAACAAGTTTCCACGTAAATAGGTTATATATAAATTACTTTATTCACAATAATATCATAAAATATACTTGGTAATATCATAGACTTTTCACTCAGAATCGTTTTTCTTATACAATGATATTATATCATTGAATTCAAATTTAACACTATCCATTACAGTGACCCACTTGTAACCTACTGTACAGCAGAGCGACATCCACTTACCCACCATTTTAAAATGTAATTTTTACAAAAATTCGAATGGTTTAAATGGGTTTTAAATATGTAATCAAAAATGATCATGTGATATTGTTTGTTCTTAAGTATTAGCATTGATTATAAATACTATAGATCGCTCACTGGCCTGTATTTACGCGGCGCAAAATGTTGACGAAAAATGAATGCTATCGTTATGGAGTGTTGTCGTCGATCATAAATACAAGCCAGTGAGCAATCTATAGTATTTATAATCAATGGTATTACATTACCGACACAACTGTCCCTTTCAAATATATTATGTTCTGATCGCTCTAAAATATCAAATTACATGTACCTAGTTATATGTTTAATAGAAATCCAGACCCGCCCTTGTTATCTAGCATATGGAATTTAACAAAAACAAGTCTGAAAAAAAATATTAGTCATAATTAACGTTCGGGGAATTGATTTACAGATAAATTTAAAAATTAACGAAGGACCTTGAAGTCTTTTATCTACAAAGTAGTTCTAGAAAAGCCATTAAAGATTTAAAGCCATTAGAAAAAGTATTTATACCCAAAAACAATCTCTACGAAAATGTAATTTGATAAGCATGTCAATTATACATCCCTATATAATATAATATTTTAATGCATATGTGATATGCCACACAATTATACCAAATACAAGTGATTTAAATACTGAACCACATAATAATTATTATAATATAATATTATACGACTTAAAAACAAGACCTTAAAATATGTACAATCTGACGATTTATTTCACGCTGAACGATTTAAATATTGAACCATATTATAATTATTAGTATAGTTAGTATAATATAATATTAATATGTAATTAATATTATTAGATATTATAATGTTAAATGAGACAACATTGTGTAGTATACCCAGCTGTAAACGACGTATAATATTTCCCTATAACGTAGGCGGACATCTTACAATGTTAAAGTGGGTACAGTGTATAATAGTAATAATATGTATATCCGCACCCTAAATAAGTTCAAAGGTTTGATAATTATTTGAGTCGACAAAGCAGCGTGGTTGGGATGACAGAACTTCAATATCCGGAATTACTTATGCGTAGCTTATCTCAAAATTGTCACTACAAGATGCAGATTATCATACCACAAAATCCAAAAGCCCAGATACGGTACCAAGGTTAAATTGGGAGTGGTGAGTGATGTACTCCCTTTGTCCCTTAAAAATGTTTGTACTTTCCTGTTATACGAGACCACCTTATTTTTCTTGCCTTTTTTGATATATTTTTTTAATAATATGTATTGTGGAGAATGATATAAGGAAAAAATTTAAATACATAGAAAATATTCGTAATGTATTTTACACGTTACACGCCAAAGTGGAAAACAATAAAATAATAATAATACAAAATGGTAAATCCACAAATAAAATAATAAATAATTTATGTATTGCGGGGATGGCCACATTCGAATTATATATAAAAAAAAATTGAATTAAGATAAAAATGTAATACATAATAATTATTTGTAATTTACCAAATTTTTCGTGGCAAACGCCAACTACAAAAACTAATAATATACGTAATGATAGATATATAATAAATATAATCGCAGATTATGGATATCGTTCAGCTATAATATCAGCTAAGATAGGTAGTAACGATAATAACCGTGGTCTCGTACAACAGAAAAGTACCAAAATGTTTTTAGAATTATTATTATATACCTACCTATTAACCAACAAGTCGGTAATTTTTCATTTAACAAAAACAAGTGGAAACCGTATACAACGTTATGTATTTTTCCATACTTCGTAAATATTAAAAAATACTAAGGAGCAAATATAAGACAATCGATCACTTTTATTTATGGTGATTGACATATTATTATATACGATTTCCTGGGGAAATTAAGGTGGCCCTAAACCACCAAGGCGCCGAGAACAATTATTATCCTGGCTCCGTGTCTGCTTTTTCCCTGTCACGCAAAGCACTCTCGAGTAGGTCTATACAAAAAACGCGCCTTTATACCATAAAATATATATACATTATAATACTTACGGGTGGGTAAACATTCACCGTCGAAAAACGTGAACACGTACACGCATTAGTGGATGAACAATATAATACTATTATATGTATTGTCAACACATCGATCACCTGAGAGGTGCGTGTCACTTTGGATAGTTATTATAATATTATTATCTACGATAGGTGTACATATTATGTTTAACAGCGCAGTGCGTGCAAATAAGGGACTGTGGTAATATTATAATAGTGTCCCACCATGATAGGGTCATAGTGAATTTTACAATTTTGATTTTTTTAACACTGTATATTATGCAATTTAAAAAAATTGAGAGAGTGTGAAGAAAAATTAAAACTTCTTTCATAAGTAATTTGGCCCGTGAAATTATAAGTGAATTAGGGAGAGTGAGAAAAATCAATACAATAAAAAAAAACACATAGAATTATAAAACAGTCATTATTGGTTTATCATAACTGAAGTAGGAAATATAAATAGAAAATCTTTAAAAGATGGACAAGTTTATACCGATCTGCTGTACAGTATTTGTAATGGATGTGCAGTTATATTTGAATACAGTGATAAACAATTGTATAGGAAAAAAGATTCTGAGCGGTTAGCGTAGTCCTTATAAAATTATTATTTTTTATTCGTTACTATATGGTGATAAACAAACGTACCTATATACATATATAGGTGTATAATTTACACGTTTATTTTAATTAATATACGACACATATGTTAATAAACTTAGGCAAATACTACTGCGATAAAAATCTTACCGTGATATAATCTTTTATAAAAACAAAAAAAAAATGAAGACAATCGGTTGAGTAGTTTCCGAGAACTTATGCATCAAAGTTGTCATTTTATTTTTTGTTACAATTTTTTTCCACCCACACCTCAAGAAAGAAGTTTTATTTTAAAAAATTATATATTTGGAGATGTTCAAACACTGAGATGATGAGCATATACGGCGCAACACGCGGAGAAACACCTGTAAATCGTACCAAACCTAGACTTGGCAGGTAATTGGTATTATAGTATTTAAAAGATAAATATATTTTTAAACATTATGGAATAGTAGATCAAACACATACTTGACTGTTTTCATTCAACTATACTCAAAATCCCAATGCAACAGTTTCGAAAACCCCTCAATATTATAGTCACGTGGACAACTCGCTTCCTATACCTATATTGCAATTTAAATACTGTAAACAAAATATAATACCATATTTATACATATAGTATAATTATTTTGCATTTTTTTATGTACGTGGGTGGAACGAACATTTAAAATATTATGCCATTTATAATGCAATAATGGAAAATCTTGTTTTCCTTCGATCAGCCGCAGCGTAACCAGTGGTGAAAAAGCAATTATTACGATATTCGACCGCATATTGTTACAACTTACAATCAACTTTGTATCATATATGATTGATACCTAAACACTTGTGACGTTTGGAAAACGTAATAACGCCATAATAATAATATGTGGGGCCTACATTGACTCATTGGAGTCGACAGAACGGAAATTAAACCGTCGAATCGACTTAGGTCCCTCGCGTATCAAACGGATCGTCTATCACTACGAATTACTCGCGCGCGATTTATCGCTGAGCTTTGGCGGGTTGACCGACGACGTTTATTTAATACATTTAATCCACATCAGACCCTACATTATTGAACAATATAACGTTCTTGCGGTGTTATTAAATACGGCAGATGGCAAACTTGAATACTCGATCGACTTATGCTAATTATACGCTATATTAATATAACGTACCTATACTTCGATCACATAGATATGTTGTGCGGAATGTGAAACATATTAACCTGTCGTACGGCGCACGTGGTAAATAATTACCCCAGACATTTTAAAAATGTTTATAAAATATATATAATATAGTATGTGGATATTTGAACACCTCAATAGACTCTATAGACAATAGTTTTTTACTTGAATATAACTATATGGCCGTTCAGTGTTCAGTGATTCTTATTATATTATCTTCGAAAATTAAAAAAAATAATATTGAATAAATAAATAGCTAAAACTACAGCACACGTGAATACCTTATACCAACTAAATGGTATTAAGAATATTTGTACAAACTAGGTACAAAATAATATATTAAAATAAATATTGATATTCTACTATACGATTCTATAATATGTGTATCGAGCATACAAACATCTAGGTAACTTTAATAATAACTCATTAACATTTATTATTCATTAATAACTGTAATTTCTTTTCTCAACTTTGATGTTTTAAAAGTAGAATTTTTAAAATAATTAAGGTGGAAAAAATTATGAATAATACGAAATATATATAATCAAAAACCATTTTGGTTCAAATATACTTAGATATTTTTAAGCTTTAATATAGGCTGACAGATCGTTTTTAGTTTTTACACACAACCGTTTTTCGTATGCAATGGTTTTAAGTCATTGAATTCAAATTTAACACATCTATTACAGTGACTCTCTAGACACCTAATGTAGGTACAGCAGAGCGTTACCCACTTATCCACTTTTTTGCGATATATTATGTTAGATATAGAATACTATTTTTTTTTCATAAAAATAATACTGTATAATTCAATGCTTGATATTGTGAACAGCTTATTTAGGAAATGCTACATATCTATAATTTTAGTTCAGATTAATTGAAATAATTAGAAAAACAAAAACAACTACAATGAAGCTGTTGTGGACATGTTTTGGTTGAAACTTTCTTTTTATAAATATATAATATTTCGCGTAAAATCTATTACCAAATGAATATACTATATTATGCACTTATATATGACTTATAATAATATAACTCAATACCATAATGACATAACATTATTTTGAAGTAGTGTACTACCAGATAAAATAGGTATATCAAAAAAATCAACATGATTATAATATTATATTATATTGCATATCATAACAAATTCATTGAACATAATAATTTATTACGTACGATAGGTACTAAGCGATAGAAATTTTGAACAATTATTAATCAATACAAAACGAATTTAAACTTAACTTAGCTTAATGCTACTGTGGATTTAGAACATTAAAATGAGGTGGGAAGAAGATCCTATGCTATATTTAATACATAGTAAACTGAAAAGTCGGAGTAAACGAATCAAATAGTTTTTTTTTTTTTAGATATTTCATAGAATTTTTTTATACTGGGCACAGATATTTATAATTTATATTTGCATAAAACTGTATATAGGTACATTGTTTGTACACGATTTATTGTAAATAAGATGTTTATTTCTACGTAAATAAATAATTAAATAATGAAAAGAAATGCACACATTTAAAAGTAAGGAGAACCATCGTAGTGAACGTGATGACAGATGAATCATTAATTATTATCGTCATTTGGATCATGTTCGTCCTCTTCCATGATAACCCTCCATAACTCCAAATTTTGTAATGCAATAACATTTCCAACCCTCAATGGAACTTCAATTGCAATAAAAGTATGGTGGCCCTCTACTAAGACTTTGTAATCATAATTACTATCAGAACCACACATCTAAAAAAAAAATAAATAAGAATTACCTATTATTATATGAAGTTGATAAGATTTTAATAAAAAAATTCCAACATAATATAAAATATTATTATATAACTGCTAACACTCGACGACGTTCATCACGTGATGATTATAACTGCAGTTACCGGAACGGAAATGGTATTACACTTGAATACGTCTTGATCGAATTATAATGATATTGAGCTCTTCGATCACAATATAACGCTGCGCTATTTATCGACTTTTAATGAACTGAGGATGGTGAACACGATTGTGTGAAAATGACCCTCCGTTAAAATTAGTAAAATACACACTAGTTATAATAATTAACAAAATAATCGAAAACGAGCTCTTCTAAATAATTTATTTAAACTCGTGGTAGGTACAAGGTACGATAAGGCGATCTATTTGATGTTTTTTCTCCCATAAATAAAGAAATTATTTTATTGTAGAATATACTCGCAAATTAATATGATTTTATAAAAAAACGTAAAGCTATATCAGTCACCCATTTATCTATTACTAGATAATAATTTAGGTGTTTATTTTTGATACCTAACTAAAAACTACGATAGACCTTCTGAAAAATCATTGATCAATGCAAAACGAATTTAAACTTAACTTTGCTTAATGTAATCGTGGATTCAGAAATCAACATACCTAATCGATCTGATGAATCATTCATCATAATCATTTTCAGAGTCAGATTCCTCCTCGTCGTCATCAATGATAATTATCCTAAAACGTAGTTCTGTTACATCAATATCCAGCCCATAAATTGGTTTAACACACGGTTCTTCTTTATATGGTATTTTATTATAACACATCTACAATAAAATTAAAATAAAAACTACACTTATTATAATTGTATGAAGCTTATCTGCTTATTGAATATTAATGAACAAATTCAACACAGTAATATATTATATATTTGTCATATGTTTTGTATCATATGAGTAATAATATGTACCTATTATAAATGTTATTTATAAATGCAATTTTAGAAAAACACTGAGAAGCTGCTTTGCTTTATACAATATCTCGAATATACCTCGTCATTTGTCATTAAAATATTGATAAATCATTTTGCACACACAAGGAAAATGATTCTGATCGGAGACGGTCCATCAGCCTATATGCCTAAGAATATTTTAAAATTATTTATTTTTCTATAGTCATAATATGCTGTAGTTTGAACTAATCGTTGATAACAACAAATCGCAAATATTATATAGCAATTATTATGATATTAGTTCATATAATACATTAATATGACTTTGGTTATTATAATAACGTAAGTATAAGTCAATACTGAGGTACCTATAGTATGCAGAAATGTAAAAATAGGTTCGTCGCATAAATATCCTAAAATTAATCTAAATACTTTTGAAATTTTATTGTGGATAGTATTATAATTTAAAAAAAAAGTAAAATACGAACATCTTGTGTTCAATTTTTAAGCCTATTAGATAGTTACTAAAGTTGAAAAGCTTGTACATTTTTAACTACAAAATAATTAGAAAATGTTCGTGTTGTTTGGAGACTTTTCCCGTAGTGACAAACCAAACAAATTATGCGTGTATTAATACGGCTAACAATAATATTATAAAACCTTATGTAGGTAAAATCACGTTGGATAATATAACTTATATAGATACATAATCATAAGACCATAATATTATAATAATTACCGTGATGATGACGACGGGATGTGTGAAAAGGATGGCTTTTGGTGTGACGTGTGAATGGACGCCGGAAATGGACAATTTGCAAATCGCCACACGATGTATATATCAATGAATTGGAACCAATTGCTAAAATAGAAAAAGTTTGTAAATTGTTAGCTGGAAAAGAATTTGGAAACGTTCGTGTTGTTTGAAAACCTTCCCGACGTGATAAAAACAAAAAACGATGTGTCATGTGTGTATTAATCCGAATAACAATATTATTATAAAATATTATGTATAATACGTTATATAATATATTATAATATATATGTAGGTATAATCACGTTGGATAATAATAATATTATAAAAAATATATAATCAAAAAATCACAATATTATTACAACAATTACCGTAAAGATATCTGCGATTGTGGACACTGTCTGCCGTA
The DNA here is from genome assembly GCF_005508785.2 of Acyrthosiphon pisum. Taxonomy (NCBI): domain Eukaryota; kingdom Metazoa; phylum Arthropoda; class Insecta; order Hemiptera; family Aphididae; genus Acyrthosiphon; species Acyrthosiphon pisum. The sequence continues at coordinate 21,724,079 of NC_042494.1, forward strand.
CGTATAGCTTCGTTGACTGTGTTATGATAACTGCTGGACCCTGTTAGTCGTTAGGCACAATATATAATATTGTGCGCGGGCCATAAAACGTGTTTGAAGAACACCTAACCATCGGTTGTGGAAGGAGAACACGTATGCGGTGATGGACACGGTGTAGCTGCCAGCTGGTGGGGGGTCACTACGACACGTTTTTTTCCAACACTAATAATTACTGCCAGGGCCGTCCTTCATCCTTCGCCGTTCGCTTTTGCGGCGAAAACGGTCCAGCCGTTTAAGAATGCTTAAAGAACAGACGGACGGACCGAAAGACAGCCAATCATTCATTTATATAATATATGGATAGGTAAAAGGGACAAGGACGCAAATAGACTTAAAAATATAGTACCTTGTGGCTCTTACTTACAAAAATATGAATAAGTCAATAAATTATTAACACAACACGTCATATTATAACTGAACTTAATACAATAAAATTGATAAATTAAGAAGTCAATAAAAAATACCTACAAAATATAGTAAATACCTATTACAATATAAAAATGTATTTTAAATGTAGGTATTACACTATAATGAGAAAATGTGTCAATAAGATATAAGATATAAGATATGGATAATGGATAATTATATAACTGTTGATCAGCAATTTCTTTTTCTATAAATATTATATTATTATAGCTAAATTGGTGACTTTTTCTTGGGGTTCAGCTTTGAAAATTGAATTTTAATCATTACCTATAGATCATTTAAAATTCGAAATATTCATTAGACCACGATAAAATATTGGTTAATAAATGTTGAACACAAATATCATCTTAAAAGTTTAACGTCGATAAATAATTATTAATTACCAATTGTTCGTTTTTGGCACAACTATAATGTATAATGATTGCTATTAGGTTAATTTATGTTTCTAATAGTAAATAGTATACCTAACATAGTGGGTTGAATTAATATTTTCCGAAAACATTCACTATTGCATTTGAAAATGTGAATTTTTGTATAAAATATAAATACATACCATCTTATGTACTTTTTTTAAGGACCTATCCATAAATAAAATGTTTAAATTACAAAAAAAATAAGTAAAATTGTTATTCTTCGCTTAAATATCGATCAAACAAATTTATATTAATAAATAATATCAAAATAGTTTGTTATAAAATATATTTGCAACAACATTTTTTAACAAGTTAATTCGATATTAATTGTAAAGTAAAATTAAAAATGTATAACACGACTGTATAATGTAAATGAGTTATTTAGATATTTGAATTTTAAACACTTAACATTAAAATATTACAAAATATTGAGTTTTTTTATAGCTGTATTTAGCCTATACTGTTAAAACTCTAGATGTTAGCATTATTTTTATATTATATCAAATAAAGGTACCTATGTACCTTCTCAAAAAGGCCTGGTTTGGGAAAATTAATGTCCCGATTTTGTCCCAGTTTAACAATAGGTTTACGGTAAGTATACCGTCAATTTAATTTGAAGTTTTTTGTCCAATAAACAAAAATAAATACTTAAAAGAGTGACTCTTATTTAGATGAATCTTATAGTTCTCTGTTCATAATTTGTGTACAGAATCATATTATGCGAGTATTTACATTATACCAACCTAGTTTATGAGATAAAATTACAAAGACTATTAAATATTAATACAGATATAATGCACTTTGAACTTAAGTTATATTTAATTAGTTGTAACTGATAAAGAATGTAGATTGTAGATATATTCAAAAAATTTCATTTCATTCCGGTAAAAATAATATTAATTAATATTGTTTTATCAAATGTCATAAAAGACCTCTATATTTTTATCAAGGTTATAATTTGTCTTATAACTCGCATAGTTCGACAAAATATTTTTAGTTCAAACATAATATGATTCATAGATGACTTGGCGGTAAATAAAACATATTAAAATATAAACAAAATAATTAACAATATAATATTGGCATTTGCATTACAAGTAAGAATACCGGCAAAGTTCTAATTCAATACATTTTTATAAGGATATGTATGTCTATTCACTATTGTTATCATTTTATTATAAAATTATATAAAATTAATATAAAACCGTTTTCTTATTTAATAGAATTTATAATTTACCTATTTTATTATTGGTAGTTGGAAACAAATTCAAAGGTATAAAAATTAAGGCAATAATGCGTTATGGGACACGTTAAATATAAATAATTTATATATTAGGTAAGTGTAATAATAATAATATTCACTCTACATAATATTATGACATGCGGTAAATGCAGTTATTGACGCATATCTACGAATGTATAATTACAAATGACCTATGGCTGGTAATGTGGTATCTCTATTGGTTGATCAGCATAATACAACAGCTTAGTTCAATATTTCTTTTTTTTTATGGCACTATGTCCGGCAGTAGGCCTGAAGGCAGAGTTCGAACGCCTATTCGGCAAAATTTCTACTTGGGCACCCGTAGGTTTCTGCCATACCTGGTTTGGGGGATGGCGTTCCCGCCGTCTAGACAGTGGCTTGCCTAGAGAGCGATGTGAGGATTCGAACCGGCGACAGTGCACGTTACAATACTGACGCCGTAGTCCGCTCGGCCACTCCATCCCCCAGTTCAATATCATCAGCCACCATACATTTTTGCAATGCCGTAGATAAGAATTTAATATGGGGGTATGCATAATAATAATAAATTACATATTGTTATATTGAAATTTTGAATATAATATTATTTAAGTTCATTTTTTTTCACACATTTCTATGTGTATACTTCTTTATCTATTTTGTAGATTGATTTGTGTGTTAAGTTCAAAACATTAAATTATGGGTTCATATACAACTACTATATACAGAGTTGTATAACACATATAAGTACTACATAATATGTGAGTACATACATTATAAGCCCTTAGTTACTTGACTAGTAAATTATTAATACCTATTTTTAAAACTAACGTAGGTGTCTACCTATGTGGCTATGTATCCTACGCAGCAGTATGAGCTATTGGTACAAGTTTTGGTACGATATTTTACCATCCGGTAAGTCATGTACCAAGCTAGTAGCAAGCAGCTACGATGGTAATTTACGACACAAATAAAATATTGAATACGATTTATATATTTCGCACCATGTGGCACGTACCATTTTTATTTCATACGAACGGGTCGGCGAACCATCATTTGAAATCGAATTCAGAAACCCATGAGCGGCCACGTTATTTTCTCTGAGCAGTGTTCAGAAAAATAATCTTAAAATTTGGAAACCATTGGACAATAAAAACTCGTTGTTCACACGCCTCAACAATAATAGTACCTGATATGGTATGTATGTGTGATATTATATTATAGTGTTATACCTACGATGTATAGGCCGTATATACGTTTGGGCAAAAAACGGTATTTTTACCTGTCGTGAATTCGGATAAAGGTTGATTACAGGTAAACATTTTTTCCAGACACCAAAAATGAATAAAACATTAAGTAGGTACATTATATATTTTTAAAAAAATACAACGATTACTACACACAGTGAGATTCACATTTTAGATTCTTAGTTGAACGATGAATGTATTGATTTTACAATGATGTGTTTTTTAATTTTTTAATTTTTTTTTGTGTCTGTAATCACCTATTAGGACAGTAAAAGTGCTTGGATTTTCTTCAACAGTATCTTTTCTGATAGGAAAGTGAATCTAGTTGGTACTTTGGGGGGTCAAAAGTAAAAATTTCCCAGTAGCTTTCAAAAGCGCCGTGAAAAACAAAACAAAAATTAAGGAAAAACGGGAATTTTTACGCAAAATCTGTTTTCGAGAAAATCGATTTTAGTTTTTAACGCAACTCTAAAACAAATGAATTACAATACAATTTTGACTGACTGTTTATATTAGCATTTTCTATACACCATAACATTTTCCAAATATTTTGACTTATTATGAGCTGTTTACGGACATTTTCAGTTTCAATTATTTTTAGTTTTTTTTTCTATAAATATCAATAAAATTTTATTTGTTGGTTAAAAAAGCTTAAAAATTTAATAAAAGGCTCCTAGTATAATGTTTCAAAAGCAGACGAAAAAAATAAAAATGCATAGTCACAATTTTTTTTTATAAGCATCTAAAGTTCAAATATTGACAAAATACCTAAAAATGCCGAAAATTTGCAAATTATTTTGAGTTAGAAATTAATGAAAAATTTTCTTTTTAAATCTTAGATTTTAAAATGTAATACAAGATTCCTCATAACTTTGTCTACGTTTTTTTTAAAAAAAAATGTCTAAAGGCAAGTCAAAATAAATTTTTGTGAGCGTTTGAAATTTATATTTTTACAATGTTTGATATTCACTCGAATTCTCACGTAATGATTTTCTTATTTTGTTGTAATTAAAAAACGAATGACTGTAGATACTTGAAATTTTCACTGAATGTTTATATTAGTATTTTCTATATACCATAACATTTTGAAAATAATTTGACTCTTTTTGAACTGTTTACGGTTATTGTCAGTTTTAAATTTTTTTTAGTTTTTTTTCTATAAATATTAATAAAGTGTTATCTGTTGGGCCAAAAAGTTAAAAAAATTAATGCAAGGCTCCTAATATATTGTATAGCTCCTGATTTTATATAACACGGCTTTAATGGATAATTTAGGTATAAGTTATCATAACCGTTATCAGTGGCTGAAAACAATGTAATAAAAACGTATCTCAATGTCTCGTAAATGAGTCACAAACGAGTTTACCTACAACAGCTCTGCTATTGTTGATTTACAAGCTGATGGGATTCCAAGTAAAATAATAACAAATATTGTTATCGAAGATGCACGACGCGTAACGTCGCGACGTTGTTGAACTCCCGATGTTGAACACTTTTATTTAAACCATTGTCAGTGATTTTTTTATGCTGTTCAAACCATAAATATTAAATACGGTATATTTCTTTAAATATTTTCATTTATAAAATGTTTGATATTTTTTCTTGGTATTGTACTTATATTTTTATCATATAAATAAAATAAAAGTTTTAAAATTCTTATGATTTATATTTTTAATGGCACAGAAACAGAAAAAAATAAATGGTTTAAAACTATTGTTAACCATATCTTTGGTCTACACTCTAAATATGTCATATAGGTACAGTCCTAAGTCTGTTAAAATAGGTAGAATAATGTTAGTTTAGTATAGTACAGTAACTAAAAACTATAAGGCACCTAACTATAGTGAAATACCTAATTTTTAATATGCAATTTTTATTCGGGACCCAACTCGGATGCAGCCATTAATATGATATATTTATATAATAATAGCTATACAAAATATTATTATTTAGAATCCCATATGATGAAATAATAATTAGTTATTAAGCTAAGTAGTGTTTTATATTCCATTAATAAACGTTTTGAGTAATACACGTAGGTACTTAACTAATTATATTTAATAACACAAATTATTTAGTAATTTTTATAAATTAAAAAAATAGTAGAAGTCATACTTATATGTTATTGCGTAGGTATTGATTTTGATGTATAGAAATACAAATAGGTACACGCTACATGCATATCGGTATATGTGAATAAATATATTTAAGAACAATAAAAAGGCTCTATAAGGTAAACGAATGCCAAAAGGAGAATATGTATATCCCCATTTTATTTGAAATAAAAGATACCTATTAAAATTGGTGTGATATATTAATTTTTCAACTTAAATAAAAGTCGTTATTACCTTTAAATATTTTACTTGTATACGATATAGGAAAGTACATAATATTATGAAATATTTACGTATAAACCGAAACGTGGTTTTCGTATATATTAATATTTATTGTTAAGGGAACGCCGTGCGCCACACAGATATTTGTTGTATCCACGTCTTATGCAAGTGCGTACAATTATTCAGTTTTTAGGTGAGGTAGGTATGAGCATTTTTAATTTAAAAACTTGCTAAAAAAATTAAGTATCGTAAAAAAACCAACATACGAACATAGATAATGTTCTTACCATCAAGTTACATAAAAGGTCGATTCCTCTAATTTTTAAACTAACGGAGATAGACGTGATCTGCCGAGCATAAATTTGCCATGTTACGCACTTGTAAGACAGAAACAACAAATATCCCTGTGGCGTCCTTTTAATACAACTCCATAATCGCGGCGCACATAAATTATATACTCATAATATAGTATTACAGGAAGTTGGATGGGCCCAGTAAACTTATCAGGTAGTAGGTGTATTATAGAATATCAAAATAATAAGACTGTATATTATAATTTTATATTATGAACGTACAAATCCCTTAGAAATCAGAAAGGAAGACGCACATGACAGCGTTTTACAAATTAATTTTAATAAAATAATGCGTAAGTACCTACACGTTGTCGTACTCACATGCAGATATTATACAAAATGTATAACGTTATACAGTATACCAATTATTTACAATAACTATACCTACCACGTGCAATTTTGCCTTTGTGATGATGGTAAGGTGAGTATTCTTTGATCCGCACCTCCGTCTCCGCTTTTCAAAAAACCACCCTCTTATATCCACTTTGCAGTTCCGGCAAAAGGTATTTATTAAAGGGTGTATTATACTGCTTGTATGCAGGATGTCTCACCCTGCCAATTCTTGAAAACATCCTTACATGGCTACATATTATAACATACGAAAAGTTAATGGAAGTTTTAACTTTTAATATGTTTACTTAAATTACCATTATAAATACGATATCCCGGCGTGGGTTAAGATAATGTCAGTATATTAAAGATTTTGTTATTTTAAGTGCAGGTCAGTGTTGGGAATTATCTAGATAAGATTTTTTGAAATAAATTATCTTTTAAAGTATCTAGATAATTATGTTACGATTTATCTAATGTTTAGCTTAGATAAAAAATGGGCTTATCTAGATAAATTTATAGTGCCCCTACAAAATTATAAAACCAACGTTACCAAAATTCTAATATAATATAAATTATTTATAAAATTAAAAGAATATATTTCTTATTATTATTTCCGAAGACGGTATTACGAGAACCTGCATGCGGGCTTGCACTATACATCTAGCTATTAATCATAATGAGCATATTAAAATTAATTAGGTATATGTTTATATTTTCTAGGGATGGGCCGATACTAAAACCGATACTCGATATCGGCCGATATTGGTGGTATCGGGTTTATCGGTATCGGTTTAAACCGATATTTGAACCGATACCAAAAAAAAAAAAAAAACAAATCTATCAGCATAATAGCATTGATTATAAATTGTAATGGTTAAATGTAAAATAATAATATTATTTCGGTTGATAGTATCGGTGATATTTTAATATCGGTTCATTGTTTATGCTGTAAATGTTGGCTTACAAATATATCGGGTATAGGTTTTTTATCGGTTGCATATATCGGAATATCGGATATCAGTAAAAAGAGGTATCGGCCCAACCCTAATATTTTCCAAATCCATTTTAAAAATAAATTAAAATTAACTTCGTAGAACAAAGGCTCAATCCGTTGTTATTATAAATAATTATTTCATTATATTGATATAAATCTAATATTACAAAAATACTAAAAAATAAGTGTAACTATATGATATTTATCTAGAAATATATCTAAATAAAAGTATTTATGTTATCTTTATTTTTATCTGGATATTTTGTTAAAATTACCTTATCTTATCTGGATAATTTTTTAGTTATCTATTCCCAACACTGGTACAGGTAAACCGAAACTTAAATTAGCTTTATATAATTTAGTACAATTGTATGCCGTGATGATTGTCACTAAAGTGGTAATTACCATATTATTAAAAAAAATATCAACTAAAGGAAATAATTATATATTTATATCGACAGGGGTGAATGCAGCGGAACTGCAATCTGTATAGGTATTATAAATAAAAATAAAATTGTTGCTAAAAATTATAAATATATTTAGAAACTTAGGCCACGTCCACGTGTTTGTTCTCGGTGGAGGCGTCGTTGTGGGACGATGAAAGTTTCGCCCAGAATACTATATGCTTACACGCGATTCGTTGACGAATTTTACTTGACTGGCGGAGCGGGGTGGACATAAATGCGTCATAGCCCACAGGCGCTATATAGTATATAACATTTTATATACTAATATATATATAACATGCTATTTATATAAAAGCTTTATACTCGATATATAAGTATATATAACTGTCAACAGTATTAAATGATGATCGTAAAGTTTATGCTGTATATAATGATGTATATACCATATGATGTGTACTTATAAGTACAAATTATTATATTTCTGTAAATATTATTAAATAATACCCCAATAATATGGCGTGATTTAGAGGGTTGGATACGTCGTTTTGACATTCTGCAATCCACTCACACACGCAGGGTGAGCAATAACGTGGCAACTGAATTGCGGCTTATCCAATCGGATAATTAAATACAATAAAATAAAATAGCATACTATATTATATGTGTGTGTGCCATTAAATTCTATGCTTATAAACACGTATATGATTATATTGTATAGACTTTAAGTTTACTTTGGAAGTTTGCTCAGCAATATTGGGTACTTTTACGAAATATTCATAGTCATTCTTTCTCACATCTTCCAAGCTTTCTCCCACTAACACAGAAACAATAACACAACATCATATGATATTTGGAATGTCATATTAAAATGAATGCCGCCGTACCTATGGTATAATGCACTTCAGTACCTCATCCCGTAGAAATGTCATATTTTCGTTCATCTTAGAAGAAGGTAGGGCAGCAGGTGTTATGTTTTATATTAATATTATAATATTATGTTATATCCTATAGATAGGTAGGTAGGTGTTAGTCAGTTCTGTAAAGTATTTAAGTAAAAGTATTCAAATACTTTTTTAAGTATTGAATAACTTTTTAAATACTTTCAGCATGAAGTATTTTGAATGGTATTTTAAATACTTTTTGGTATTGAATACTTTGGTTTTTAGGTTTCCGTACGGTAAAACGGGACCCTATTACTAAAGCTCCGCTGTCCGTCCGTCCGTCAGTCCGTCCGTCTGTCACCAGGCTTTATCTCATGAAGCATGAAAGTAAGAAAGTTGAAATTATCACAGATTATGTATTTCTGTTGCCGCTACAACAACAAATACTAAAAATCATAGAATTTTGAATACGAGCAGTGATGCCAACATGTTTATAGGTGATGATGGTACTTAACCCTACGTGCGTGAGTCCGACTCGCACTTTGCCGGTTTTTTTTATTTCGAACATTTTATTTTCATTCAAAATAATTGGTTGGAAAAATATTATTTTCAACTACAATAATAGAATAATAGATTTATTTAATATTCTGTATTTCTGTGTTAGCCGAAGTCCGAAGGTTTGTAAAAACCAGATTTCTTAATAGTTATTGAATAACAATATTCCCTTTAAACTATTAGACAACTATTAAAATAACCTACTACCTATAGTAGGTTAGTAGGACTTCGGTAGTTTATATTACGATAATTAGAAACTAACTTTTAAAACCAAAAGTATTTGAAAAGTATTCCAAATACTTTTTCAAAGTATTTGAGTAGTATCTTAAATACTTAAAAAAAATGTATTTGAGTATTTACTCAAGTAGTTTTTAAAAATATTCTTTACAGGACTGGTGTTAGTTACCTACACTTCATGGCTAATATTGTCTACGGTCTACCTCTACCTACAATGATACCCTACCTACTAATCCATGCATATTTCCCACAATTTTAATGCAATAAGTTCCAACAACTACTTTTGGCTTATGATTTATAGGCAGTGATATTTAAAATGATTTTATGATTTTTCTATGACGCATTTAGCTAAGTAAGGTGCTATCTTAGGCCTACTCAAATAGTATTTTTTTTACATTTAAAGCATGTGGCCTCCGTGGCGCAATGGTTAGCGCGTTCGGCTGTTAACCGAAAGGTTGGTGGTTCGAGTCCACCCGGTGGCGTAAGAAATTTTTGCAAATATTTATAAAAATCAATTATTTAAAATCGTAATAAAAATTTAAAATATAATCACGACGCCTCATGCAATATTCCGTTTTTGATTCTGGACGTAGCGACGAATGTATTGACTTTACAATGATAAGAATTTTTAATTTGTGTTTTTGTACCTACTTACACGATAAGTAGTCGAAATAATGCTTCGAATTTTAACTTCAATATATTCTTCTTTATTTTAAAAAAACACCGGTAAAAACAAAATAAAATTAAGGAAAACCACGAATTTTTACGCAAAATCGATTTTGAGTGTAACTCTAAAACAAATTACCGTAAATACATGCAATTTTTAATGGTTGTTTATATTAGCATAAGAGCAAGTTCGAATTTTGACGAAAGGCGTAAAAATCACAAAAATTTGCAAATTATTTTCAAGTAAAAATTTCTAAAAAATTTTCTTTTTATATCTAATATGTTAAATTGTAATACAAGATTCCTCATTAGGTTATCTACATTTATTTAAAAAAAAGAGGGTAAGTGGATGTCACTCTGCTGAACAGTAAGTTACAATGTGGGTCAATGTATAATGGATTGTATTAAACGTGAATTCAATGATATAATATCATTATTATCGTTTTATAAAGGAGCATATAACACAAAAAATAAGCTTTTTTATTTGAAAGAATGTTCAGTTCTAAGGATAACGGTATAGGTTTTACGTTTCTACTCATATTATTCAATAAGTTATGAGCAATTGAAAAAAGACGCGTGACGTCATTGGGCCCTACTCTTCGTAATTGCCTATCTTATACGTGTAAAAGTTCCTCGCTTCTCACAACGATATAACCACCTAAACTTTTTGTTTTTTAAATTTAATTTACGCATAAATGTGTGGTTTTATGTGTTTAAGACAACGCAAGAAACAGAATTTGTACATGACGTTTAGTTTTTTAAATATTTAAAATGTCTCTTTAAAGATTTTAAATCTGTCAGTCTATAATATTACTATGTAGAGATAATTTTTGATACAACTGTGATTAAAATAATTTATTTTACTATTAGTCATTAATATCCGCTACAGTAGGTTAAATTCATTTTTTTCGATATAATTGCATTTGATAATTTCATTGTGAGTAGGTATAAAATATAATAATATACTTATATTCTTTAAAAGTTTTATGTACCCACTAATATTTTTTTTTAATTACAACCATGTAACTAAAATCGTTATTCTTGGCTTTAAATTTTTAAATAATATGTAATTTTGTCTAAATAACTATAAAAACCCATGTATATACTTTTAGATTTATTTATTACACAAAATAAACTACTAATGTGGAATTATTTTAATTTTTAAATCTTTAGCTGTAAAAATTGAAATGTTATACATTTTTAACCGCAAAATAATTTGTTCATTTTCAATTTCAATTTTTCAAATCTAAATAATTACAGTGGGAATCACTCTGCTGTAGGTACAGTAGATTTCGATAGTCTATCTCATTATTGAGTAACTGTAATGGGTGTATTTAATTTGAATTCTATAATAGTTCATGAATCATTGTATACAAAAACGATTATTATACCTATACCTATATAAGTGGAGAGTGAATCAGGAATCAGCAGTAGTCTCTATTTCTAAGAATATTTCATTATTAATATTAATTATATATTACCAAGTATTTATGTCTTTTGGTAATATGTTTAGGTAATATTAATAGGTTAAACTAATTAATAATTATTAATGTTTTCCAAAATAAATATTACATAGGTCATAGGTATAGGTATTATAACACTCTGTTTTCTTTCAAAATACATCGATTGGTGTTAATTTGTTATAATAAAGGAATTTTCCCAATAATCTGCAATAAAAAAAAAAGAAACATTTGAATTTGTTGATGGTTATACTGAATTACTGATTCATTAATGCAATAATGCATATTATACTTTTTTAGAAAAATATTTTCATAACATATTAATATATATTACATATTATATTGTTCGTAATTTATATATAAAATAATAATAATTTTTACTACAAAAAGAAATACATGCATACCTACTTACTTACTTATAAAAAACTACATATTTATTTAATGGATACATCATATTATTTGAAAACACGTGCTGAACAAATGGCTGAGCAAATCACGAAGTTTTAAAACGGAAAAAGTAAATAAAAATTACAAAACTGTATGTGATGGCTATTTAATATTATATATCTAGCAGTAATAGCTATATATTAATTAATAATACGTCTTTAGAAACTCTCAGATACTATAGTATGACGTGTATGTTTGTTTTGGAGGATATTGGTTTAGTTTCAAATTACTTCCCATGACCCATCGACAAGCCCCATATTTAGAAGGGCGGACAGTTGACTGAAAATATCGAGGCACCATAAACGCAGTAAATTTCGTTGCGGTGTTTAAGTTGCGAACGTGCCCGGCGAACTCCCCTTTTATAAAAATCAATGTTCGTGGTGACGGAGATGATGTACAAGTGGGGTGATGGAATAATATGCGAATACAAACAGAGGACATTTTGTATCGTCATCGACGTGCGACAGTAAATATAAGGGTGAGAAGTGTGTCCTACTCGAAGGTGCACTGAAGGGTGGATTTATATTGCAGTTGTTTTTTTGGGTAGGTAGCTCGCAGCTGGAATTATAGGGTTTTATACTATATTATATTATGCATATAATATACTCGTGAGTCGACAAACCTTCCCAATAATTTTCTTTGTTGATTGTCAAACAATATAAATATAAGTAATATCAGAAACATAACGTGAGTATATTCGTATGTTTTTCGGTAAAAAATCAAAAACAATAAAATATAAGGCTATCGAACGATTGAGAACGTTATACCTTTTTGGCCGAACGATTGAGAACACTTAAAATGAACAAAGAACTTACCACTGACCCAAAAAATACCCTAAATACGATTACCTAAATGCATAAAATAAATATTCTTGAAAAAAACATCAATTTATAATTATAACCTTATACAAATTATGGGCACCTAATAATATGTAATACAAGTATATAAATACAAAATGTAAAATAATATTTATTTCTTCTAAAAATATGTAATACACAGAACAATTTTTTAAACATGGTCACCTCCATTAATTCTTTTAATAATAATTTTATTCAAATTTTGATTTTATAAGTATACCTGAAGACAAATGTTTTCAAATTACTGATCATTTTTTACTACTCAAGGAATGTCCTGTGGCGATACAAACTTAAATTGTACAAATGAAAATCTCCCTTTTTAATGTAAATTATTTTGCGGGTGATTCTCTTGAAAATGTTGTCAAAAAGTATCAAAATCAAAATTCTAATAAATAAGTAGTATTTTGTTATACTTCAATCATTTTTACAACTTATTTGTATTGATAGATGATTATAGTAATTACTAACATTTTCAGATTATCTAAGCCATCATCTACTTAATCTAGAGCATAAAAATATAAATTATTCTTAGTACCTTGACTCTAACTATCGTAGCTATTTTCAATATTGTTTCTGATCGAGTTTCAATTAAGATTTTAATAACAACATAATATATTTCTGGATTATTTCAATAGGTATCAACCAATTATGGTGCTCAAATTATCATTCGATTAGACTTGGCAACGTTGGAAAAAAACAAAATTTCGAGCATTCTCAATCGTGTTAGGTACTAAAAATTCCGTTGTCAATCGTATTTTACCGAAATATAATAGCAAACAGCATGCACGCCAATTACACTATAGGTACATTGATACAATATGATAAGTCATGAACGACTGTATTGAGATAAGTCATAAGTGTAATAACATTATTATGCGATTAAAATGTATATAAGCACTAATCATTGTGGTATCGCGAATGTGAAATAATCGTATGCGTTGCAGGAGTGGCTTATAATATAGCCATGATGGAAGTTTCGCAAAAAATTATTTGCATGATGGCATACGATTCATCGACTAGCTCCGATTGGCGAACGGCGGTAGTGAAAGGTGTCCGGACACCTACGTCCTACACAGCTATAATAATATAATTTCACATATATATTACGTACAATTAATCAGTTAAAATAATACAACACGGTGATTGTGCATATATTATTAAACAAGACTGTGCTTTTATATTTTGTAAAATATGCTTATAAATAAAATAGCAACTGCATTTTTAATATTTTTCAGCTGCCATAATAACAATATATTAGAAACCCTGTATTAAATTTCAAGCTTATGCCTATAAAATATATAGCCTATAAAATAAACGAATACAATTTATTGACGTTTATAGAAAAAAAAACTAGAAAATTTAAAATTAAAAATGTCCGTAAACAGGTCAAAACAAGTCAAAATATTTTGAAAATTTTATCAAGTACATGAATTGACAAAATAAACATATGTTATAAACATTTTAATTTATTTTTTTTTAAATTACAACAAAATAAGAAAATTTCTACATGACAAATATCCAATATCGTAAAAATTTGAACTTCTAACGCTCATATAACTATTGAAATTAAAATAAGTTATAAAATATATTACTCGCAATATTTTACTATTTTATAACTAATATTCTTAAAATCTTATACTTTATCAAGTATTAAAATTAAGTTAAAAAAACATTAAATTCTTTTACCTACCATTTACTAACAATTTATTTTTATTTATTAATATATTTTGAGCAAAGTCATTAATGGTAGTACCCAAGGATAAACATCTAAAAACGTATATCAAAATAAAAATAAAAATAAAAGTTGCTTTTTTTCCATTAAAAATAATACCTTATGTAGGTAGTAATTATAAATGCCAGGAAAACTTCTTGAATAATGAAATTATGTACTGATAAAATCGTATTACATTTTAAATATATACCTATCTAATTACAAATTAATATATTAACAATACAAATTGCGAAAATGTATGTAGGTACCTACCTATTGAAGATTCAAAACTATGTTGATTAGATTTTGAACAAAAAAAATGTTTATTTTTATTATGTGGCTTAACTATGAATGTATAATTTAATTTTAAAGATCTAGATTATAATTAATATGTTTTATAAACATTTATTATTAATAAATTAAGTAAGAGGAAGAAAAATACTAGTTATGATGCATTACATTATACTAAGTAGGTATATAATTTATTATGTTCCATTAGATTTAATCACACTCGAACATGTTAAGTATTGTTGACAAAGAGCAAAGGTGGACAAGTTAATGAAAAAAATTAACTCAAGTTAAGTTCAGTCAAGAGGACACAAGATCGAAAAGTTAAAAGTTCACAGTTAATAAATTATAAATATAACTCGATAAGTTAAAAGTTAATATAGAAAAAAATATTAACTTAACTCAGTTTAAAAAAAGTTAATCTATTTTTTTTTTTAAATTAGTACCTATGTAAATCACATAAAGAGTAAATGTGTCTTCTTAGTTTCTAATTTATAAATTATAAAAAACAATTTTATTGAACTTTTATCATAATGTACACTGTATAGTGTATACCCTTTTACTTTTACTTTACTATAATTTACTAATTTAAAATATATTCATCTCAAATTAATAATTTAATAATTAATATATTTTTTATATCATATAGTAATTGAATGATATAAGTTATATAGCATTGAAACATAACAATTTATAGTTTAAAATGATTAATTTTTTTTAAATTATTTATAATTGCAACTCGCATAATATATAATTTACAACTTAATAAAATAGGTATATGAATATACACAAAATTATGTTATCAAGAAAAAGAACAGAAATGTTTGTGTTTTTGTATTGAATTATTTTTAATTTATACTGACATAGTAATATTTACGTATAAACGAAAACTTTCAAAATGTTTTTAACTTGATGGATTTTTTTTAAATCAACTGATAAAAGCTAAGTTATTTCAACTGTAAATTAAGCTAGTTAAGTTCATAAGTTGATTAGAAAATAA
>NC_042494.1:21740021-21748437 GCF_005508785.2 Acyrthosiphon pisum
AAAAACAGGAAAAACGGGAATTCTTACATAAAATTAGTTTTTGACAAATCGATTTTGATTTTTGGTGTAACTTAAAAATAATAAATTAATAAACATAGATACTTAACATTTTCATTAAATGTATACTATCATTTTCAATACATACCTAACATTCTAAAAATATTTTAACTTTTTTGAGCTGTTTATAGGCTTAAGAAAAATCTTGAAAATTTAAAAAAAATATTGACATTAGGTACATTTTTACACAAACATATTTTGAACCTTTGTCATTCAATCAGAATTATCATATTTATAAATTACTATTGTAAAAAACCACATTTAAATAAATTGATGTGCCACAGAGATACAATGGTGATTCGGTACTTTTGGCACCTATAATGTACCTATAATATATATTATTTATAATACTAGCTGGCATGGCAATGCTTTGCTATTGCTAGGTTCTAGTGATTGTTAACTCCTTTTGGGTGTAACATGCTGTGGAAGTAATGTCTTTTTAAGTGTAAATTATATTATATTTAAATTTATAGTCATCTCGACCGTCATTTTCCGTGAGATTCTCTTGTAGTATATTTATGGAGGGCAACCTACCTGTGGTATAGATCGCGGACCCCGCGCGATGCTTCTGTAAGTGTAAAGTTAAACTATTAAGTATCAAAAAATGCAATAAATTGGTCTACCGAAACCGTGGTTCAAATTCTGTACTAAAATATACAGGCTTATAATTATTACTGTTAAAACCAATAGGAGTCATTTATAAACAAAAAAAGTAAATCTCAAAATATTTTATACATTTTATAATTTTTCATTGATACTCCGCTCCTATTAGTCATGGTGTGGTGTTTTATTGCCCATAAGTCTGCCTCGATAAATTGACTATCCAACACAAAAATAATTTTTTAATTCGGACCAGTGGTTCCTGAGATTAGCACGTTCAACCAAACAAACAAGCTTTACACGTTTACAATATCATACGGTATACGGTATAGATATAATATTATTCATAAAAGTATCAATGCTAATATTAATATGTATGACCTTGTTCTCGCAATAATAGTGGACCCACACGGGCACACCGCGTTTAGTGTTACAAATTCGCAATAAAAGTACCAGGATTCAATGCGCTGGACGTCTGGACGCGACGCTTCGAACCCGTGATTGATGATCGGGTCTTTAACCAGCGGTCGTGGCGCGAAGTAAAAAAAAAAAAAATAAGCGGTGGCATAATATTATACATTTATACGTATTATTATCCCATTTAAACGGTGTAAATGTTGGTGTTTTTTTTTTAACTGGACATTACTGATTATCTGTTGAACCAATTAATACCTAATAAATTTGAAAAGATCAGAAAAACTGTGCAGATGATCCTTTTGCAAAAATCATCGAAATCGTACAGTTATAAACTATGTTATTAAAGGAAAAAATCAAACTTTTTAATGAGAAATTACAATGCAATCTGGAATCACGGCGGTCGCATCTCGCGTTGTCATGCTGACCGGTTCCCATTTCGTGTACGCCACGTTTTTCGTAATTATTGCTGTTTCACGTCTTCGCTTATTTATTATTTGTGTCATTTCGTTATCGACTAGGTACTTCATTAAATCACCTTATACCTTAGACTTGTTATATTTTCATTATTATTATTTGTAATAATTACATTTGTTAAATTTTTATTATTACTATAATATTAGTTTATTAGTATGTTGTTAATTATTGCTATTTACTATTCTCAGTTTTTACTGTGTTCGCACCTCGCATGCAATAATATATTGGTATTACTTAATTATAAATATGCCAACTCAAGTGTACAATTAAGGAATACTAAATAAGGAAAAGTACTCATTGAATAAAAAAAGGAACTCAGTGATACAATAAATTCCCCAAAAACAGTTGTCTCGAAATTTTCTAAAAAAATTGGTGATATCACAACAAAAACACTTCGTCAACCTTCGTGTAAAAAACCCAATTTAGATTAGATCTGTTTTTTTTACTAAGTCGTTTTCGGCGAAGTGTTTTTATTGTGATAACTAGTAGACTTTAGATAGGTATAATTGTACCTATTAAGAATTATTTGGTTTAAATATTGTGATTTATAAATTACCTAATAGCCGATCCTGCACGTGGTGCTCGTGACAAATTAATTGCGCGTGAATTTGGGTTAGCCCTTTTTAGATTAAAATTAAATTGCACAGATTTTTAACACAGTTATTTGGGTTGTTTTGATCAAACATAAAATACAGATCTAAAATTATTTCCATTTGTAACAAATATTTTATACTACGCAACCAATCACTAAAATAATTAATATATATTATGTATATAAAAAAGCGGGTAAGTGGATGTCGCTCTGCTGTAGAGTAGGTTACAAGTTGGTCACTGTATAATGGATTGTATTAAATTTGAATTCAATGATATCATATCATTGTATACGAAAAACGATTCTGAGTGGAGGCGGTTTGTCAGTCTGAATATTTAATATTTTTATTATATTTTATTATAGCCTGTAAGTTGAATTAATATTATAAATTACAACAAAATTACTAAAACCGTAATTTTTATTTTTATTCGTTTCTATGGAGATAAACAGTGTTAGAAATTAAAATCCCATTTTTATCGTTTTTTTGTAATTTGTCAGTGGTTTTTCCTGTGTCATTAAATAAATATTGAGAAAATCGAAAAGTGACCTCTTTAAACCATCTTGATCCAATTTGCTAAAAGATAAGATACTATATGTTGAAATCGAAGATCTTCTACTGGTAGAAATTGAGTACACAGGATAAAAAAAAAAAAATAAACACCATTGTAAAACCAATAGAGAACCATAAATAATAGTTATTAGTAAATCAACTTATGATTAAAATCAATCGTAAACTGTGGATTTGCTAACGTTCCAACTGTCAACCTTCATTTTATACTATAGACATATTTATTAATTATAGCTGATCTGTGTGAAGTTGCTCATGACAAGTTAAATTATATTTCTAGTGGATTTATCCTGTCTTAAACTACGATAAATGTATAAGCTACACATATTTCTAACACATTCATTTGGGTGATTTTGGCCAAATATAAAATAAATGTCTAAAATGATTAACAGTAATAATAACTATTTTGTTTTATGCAATCAATGGCATATCTATATAAACAAAACAATTCGTTTTTCGTGAGTCAACATTACCCGTGGTAGAACTTCTTTAAAGTGTAAAATTAAAAAATTGGCTTTGAGATACTACAGTCCTGTTAAGACTTAGTATTCAAATACTTATATTTAAAATTTAAATACTTTAAAAATAATTTTTCCTTGAATTTTGTTCCAGAATTCCTACTAAATACTTTTTTCTTTTTAAGAATTTTACTAAAAACGTATCTTAAAATAATATTTTATAATGTTCCTAAGAGATTTATAATTAATTTCATAATATATGGAGATGACACAATATCTAACATTTATATGTATCTGAAGTTTAACTTGACCTTACTAAAATAATTCAAACTTTTTCAAAGGAATATTAATAATTTCTATATTATATATTTATAAAAAGCATTCTTACTCTAGTTAATAGTATAAAGAAATATAACTAAACCTTTCCAATATTTTTGTTTGCTGATTGAAAAACATTACATACTTAATAATAATATGTTGGCAACATAATTGTAGCGCATGAGTACTTAGGTATATTAGTGTATTTTTTGTTAAAAAATCAAAAAACATAAAATTATTTAAACAGCACGAACACCTATATTATGTATATATTGATACATACACGACGATATTGATAAGTCACCGCGGTATCGAATGCGAAATAATCGTACACAGGAGTGGCTTAGCCATGATGGAATTTTCGCTGCGAATTAGTTTGGTAGGATTTTTTAGCGGGTACCCATAGGTATCTGCCATGCCTCGGTGGGGGGGTGGCGGCCTCTCTCTCTAGAGTCCAGGCACAGTGACTGCCCGAAGAGAAGTGCCGCCTGAGGCCGAGATTCAAACCGGTGACGGTGCGCGTCGTAACCGACGCCTAGTCCGACGCCTTAGTCCGATTGGCCACTCCGTCCTCCAGTATTTTATTTATATGCGTATTTGCAAATTATTTTGTAAGTAAAAATGTGTAATATTTCAATAGTTATAGCTTCAAAAGTTTAAAATGTTATACAAGGTTCTCGTACGATGTTCTTACTGAAACATACATATACTAAAAATATATTTGCATAATTAAGTTATTAAAGTTTACGTGCCTAATTATATTTATACAGAATAATAATTCATTTTTATTTCTTTTGAATTTATTATCATTGATTGACATGACTTTGCTCATAGGTCAAACATACATGTGTGCACAGATAATAAATAAAATATAAAATTAGCTTTGTGATAATTAAATAAACTTATAATATGAGCTGTTGAACAAATAATATAATTAAATAGGTATTGTTCAGTTTAGATTTTAAATGTCAATATGACGTCATCGTTTTAAATAAGAGAGACGAGATAAAATATTACTGATTACTCACTCGAAGAGGGGATGTACTATATTTTAAATACTATTTTACAATTTTACATAATATAATATGTTTTAATAAGTATATTTATAATTGATGTATTGTACGGTAAATGCATTGACGTTCAATGGTATTTAAAGCTTGGTAAGCACGAAAAAAACAGCCACAAAATATAAATTGTAAATTAAAAAGAAAACTTAATGCACTAACCATGGGGAATAAAAATTATTAACAAAAAATAAACATTTGAACTTCAGTGACATAATTGATACTTAATTGATATCTGACAGGTATTGGTATGTGACACAAGCGTAATAATATACGCTTTGTGTCCGTGTACCTACAACAAAAACAACATTATTATCAGTGGTGGCAGGTGATTGCTAATGGTGAGGGTGTGACATTAATATGAATTCCCTAGTCATAGACTTAATAATTTTTTTTATTTGTTTCGATTAAAATCAAAATGATAACTAGGCCCAGAGTTTTCTTAGTTAACAAATAAAAAAAGATTTTTCTTAAGTATAATTAATAAATTCAGATTCATGTTACGAGTGTTATTAAGTAGGTAACATGCATGGAACATACATATATCAATATCATTACTTTTAAGCTTTAAATTATATTTTCCACAATATCACCGGCGTCAGTATAAAATAAATCTATAATAATATGTCATATAATGTGTCAGTTAAATTGTACATAGGTTAACATAGTAATTTAAGTATCAGGATTACACTGTATAACAATATTATTTTGCTGAATCTTGAAATTCTGAAGACCTTAAAAGATCCGTATGTTTTAATAAATATCAAATCTTTTAATTTTTACTCATAAACACTATCAACAATGATAATATTGTCTATTAGGCCATTATAGGGATATTTTGCCGTATGACGCTGACGGTCGTCCAAAAACCGTATAATATAAAACATTGCAATTTAAACGTACCCGCATAATATGTACAATCGTCAATCATGCATATTATTATGTGTACATTGTACTGTACAGCTCGGACGACATTATTATTCGTCCAAACACAGTACCCATACGCTCCTGGTATCTGAGAGAAACAATATTCAATGTTTGCACAATGCCACAATATGACAAAATGTATTATCAAAATAATATGTTATTAATTATTAATTATACTATATTGTCTATTTTTCCAAAATTAAATTTTAACAAAACTTCTTTTTCAATAAAAATAATAATAATAATAATTTTCTTCTTTTCTTTAATTTGAGCTGCTACTGAGCCCCGCGAGGGGCGATGAAAAAAAATGTTCAAAAGGTCTATTGTAAACTCGTCCCGTGTTTTTACAAGTAAAAATTATTTCTGGGCCGATTTTATAATCTACCAGCTATTTTACTAACTAAAATTTCCGGGCCGAGTTTACAACAAAAAAGGTAACCACAGGCCCAGTTTACATTTGCCCCCCCCCCCACGAGTTTCCTCTGATAATTATATTGGAGTTAAAAAAAATTTAAATGTAGGTAGGTGCTTCCAGCTGCTGCGTAAAACCGTGGTCATCTCGCGTATGTATACAAATATTTATTATACAAGGCTGGGAATTTACGAGTTAAAAAGTTAAAAAGTTAATTTAATTTAAACTTTTTAATTTTACTAGTTACTTTTGGCTTTTCATTGACTTAACTGTTAACTTACTAAATTTCTTTTTAATTAACGCGAAATCAACGAATTAATTTTTCATTTTAAGAAGCAAGTTAAGTTAATTTATTTTGTTTTTAATTTTATTATATTTCACTAGTTTAGTCTGTTTTCTTTTCATGTCAAAAAATATTTACAGTGAATTGCTTAAAGTTAAAAATGTATATCATTTGAATTAACTTATATGGAAATACTGTATAAAGTATAAACACTATAGTCTATAATTTAGTTTTGGGTTGGAAAAAAATTAAGTATGCTAGCCTTGTGCCCTTGTATAAACAAATTAAGGGGATTGAAGGTGGTAATTTATTAAATACGTTCGGTACATATTTTAATTCCGTAATTTATCTAATTCTTAATATAAAATAATACTGATAGTGACGGAAAACCTATATTATACCTAAAATAAAAAACCATTATACTACGCCACGAAATATTTCCAATTTATATTATAAACTAAATACATTTATTTTTTTTTGCTAGCAATGGCCGCACGCCACTAGTAAAATGAGTATAGCTGTAATAACTGATGTGACGCATAACTTTTAAAATTATAAACAACGCCCAGGTATAGTACAATATAATAATATGATATATTAATATAACACTGTATATAATCGTATAACTCCAACTAATTGTTGTACCTAGTTATAGGATCCACATTCATTTTGCTAGCAAATCGCGTTGTGTGTCAATCGCCTCGTGGCCTCACAATTTAATAATTATTATATGTAATATGTATATTATAATTTATATTATATTCGTCATGTAGGTATAATGAATATAATTATATATATATAATAATAATTTATTGGCCATATGTAGTTACATAATACAGTTTAAACAAAATTGTTGAATATAATCGCCCAACTCACCACTGAGGAAAACCTCTTATTGGGGAAATTGGAGTAGGTACATACTAATATGCTAAGTAATTAAAATAATATAAACATTAAAATAATAACGGAAACATTAAAAACAAAGTATAAAAATTAATATGAAAGACAAAAAAAAAATATATATATATATAGATATAAGTAAAAAATCAATAGGTTGTTATTATAGTTTGATTAAAGTTAATTAGATTTACATCAAATGCACTATGCTTTAAATATTTGGGTTATAAATTAGCCAAATTTCAACATACTTTTTGTATTATTTATAGGATTTACAATTTATGATATGCAATGATGCTTTATGCAGTAGGCTTAAGACCTACACCTGGGGAAAAAATAGGCTTGCTTTAATCGAACGGGTAATAGGGATCTCTAAATTATGTTTTTGCCTTGTATTGTAGTAAGTTTGTTTTAAATTGATTAGATTCATTATAATATATACAAAATAAAGGGAATTTCTGTGGAATAATTTTTGTACTGAGAAAACATTAAATTCTTTATATAATATATTATATTATACACATATAATACACGGCGCATAGAAAAACGGCTAAAAATTCATTACAATAATAAAATCGTGTAGAAACTAACGAAGACATTGTGCAATGACCACATATTATTACAACGAATAACGATGTACAATAATTTATTATAATGTTACATAAGTAGGTACTATAACAGTACAACCTATCAACAAATTAATCCTATACCTATCTAATACCTATGTAAATTAATATTCTGGCGTACTGACTACTGAAGTCATTAAATATGAACTGATAGCATCATGAACTGTGATGATTATACAAATACTAAGGTAGCTACTTATATATACAAACATTTTCTTGATAAAGAAAACCGATGTAACTGTCTGGTGTATGTACATAATGCATTGTACCTGTTATAACCTACGACCTCCCACATCCCGTTCTAGTAGGTACGTTATTGTTGTAAACAACAAAAGATATTATGGCGGGTATTTAAATATTATGTCGTTTGAATAATAATATGTAGGTATAAATAATAATGTTGCAGAGTGGTGCCGTATTTTAAATATCTGAAATAAAGTAAATTAGTACCATACATAGGTATACCTAGTTGGCTTAAGTTTTTCTAAATGTTTAAACGGCATGATATGATTAGGTATTGATATTTTATGTAAAAACTGGTAAATATAATATAAATGTGAGTTCATAATACTATGATTGTATTATTTTATCTTTATTGATTTAATATTTTAAAGTCTAGATTATAATAAATATTATGTTTTATAAACAGCTATAATTAAATTAATAAATTAATAAGGAAACAAAATAAAAACTAATTATTATATTATATTATTTTTCTTTTCG
>NC_042494.1:21748537-21748940 GCF_005508785.2 Acyrthosiphon pisum
TAAAATTGTGTTGAAAAATACATTAAAGTTACATAACAAATCTTATAGTATCATAAAAAATGTTAATTACTTACTTAAATCACATATTAAAATATAATACAATTTAATTTAATACAAATCTAAAATAATAAAATGTAATACCTGAATTATGCAATAGTCAATACTCAATAATAAATACAATTATAGTACCTATATAATTTTAATAATAAATAATAATGCTATAAAAATGTATAGTTAGGTTTAGACAGCTCTTATGTTATGACTTACGGCCGTTAAAAAGGCCTGTTTATAGGTATACATATTATAAGCTATTATTATACTAAAAACGTTTGTTTTTATGTAATGTTTTATGTTCCTGATCAAAGTTCAAATTATAATTATCTATAGTAATTTCGTATACATT
>NC_042494.1:21750238-21751789 GCF_005508785.2 Acyrthosiphon pisum
TTTTTTTTTTAATACCATAGATAAGTATATATATGTCTAATACATAGACTGATATACCGTCTCCGCTCAGAATCGTTTTTCTTATACAGTGATATTATATCATTGAATTCAAATTTAATACTGTCCATTATACAGTGACCCACTTCTAAGTACTGTACAGCAGAGCGACATCCACTTACCCACCTTTTTATTTTTGTGTCCGTCATCACCTTTTAGGACAGTAAAAGTGCTTGGATTTTCTTCAACAGTACCTTTTCTGATAGGAAAGTGAATCTAGTTGGTACTTTGGGGGGTCAAAAGTAAAATTTTTCCAATAATTTTCAAAAGCACAGTGAAAAACAAAAGAAAAATTAAGGAAAAACAGGAATTTTTACGCAAAATCTGTTTTCGAGAAAATTGATTTTGGTTTTTGGTGTAACTTTAAAACGAATGACTGTAGATACATGAAATTTTCACTGGTTGTTTATATTTTCATTTTCTATACATGTTATAATTTTCAAAATATTTTGATTTGTTTTGAGCTGTTTGCGGACAATTTCAGTTTCCAATTTAATTAGTTTTTTTTTCTATGAATGTCAATAAAACTGTATTTGTTGAGTAAAAATACTTGAAAATTTAATACAAGGCTCCTACTATATTGTTACAATGAGATTTAAAATATATTTAAAATCCTTAGTCACAGTTTTTTTTTTATTAGCATTAAAGTTCAAAAATTGACACAATATGTAAAAATCACGAAAATTTGCAAATTATTTTGAGTTAATAATTCGTTAAAATTTTTCTTTTTAGAACTAAGATTTTAAAATGTAAATTTTTATGAGCGTTTCAAATTCATATTTTTACAACATTCGATATTCACTCGATTTCTTACGTAACGATTTTCTTATTTTGTTGTAATTAAAAAACAAGAGATTGTAGAAACTTGAAAATTTCACTGAATGTTTATATTAGCATTTTCTATATACGATAAAATTTTGAAAATAATTTGACTCTTTTTGAGCTGTTTACGGACATTGTAAGTTTTCAATTTTTTTAGTTTTTTTTTCTATAAATATCAATAAAGTTTTATCTATTGGGCCAAAAAATGTAAAAAATTAATACAAAGCTCCTGATACATTTTTACAATAGCAGTTGAAAAATATTAAAAATACATAGGCACAATTATTTTTTATAAGCATTTTGTAGTTAAAAATGTATAAAATGTTCAACTTTTATATCTAAGGATTGAAAATTTAAAACAAGATTCCACGTAAATATTTAATTTTGTTACCAAAATTTCCAAGAAATACATCATCACAGTTTATTTTTATAGTAATTATAAGTTCAAATTTGGACGAAATTCCATATTAAAAAATCTGGAATAACTATTTTAGTTATTTTGTTGTGATTGTAATGATTGTATAATATTATTTGTAGGTACCTACTTGAAACTTTTAAAGTATACTCAGGGATGGGCAGTAATCAGTTACATGTATCAAAGTTACATAACCTGGTTACTTTTGTAACTTGTAACTTGTAATCGGTTACACAATTGTCAAGCAACTTTAAAAT
>NC_042494.1:21751839-21761631 GCF_005508785.2 Acyrthosiphon pisum
AACTTGATGGATTTTTTTTAAATCAACTGAGAAAAGTTATTTCAACTGTAAATTAAACTAGTTAAGTTCATAAGTTGATTAGAAAATAAACTAACTAGTTCAGTTATAAAGTTAAAAAAAAATTAACTTTTTGACTTAATTTTAACTTTTTAACTAATTAATGCCCACCTTTGATAAAGAGATTGAAAAAGTCCTACACAATATTATCTTATATGACGCGTGGTCTATGATTCAACAAACACCACAGAATTTTTTATATTAGTATTTTAAATTCTATTCCGTTCAAATTATTTTACTATGTGTCTCTGAGTGCACGATATATGTAATTGAAATAATAATCAATTTTCAACTTTTCAGTAATTTTTCGGGAAAGAAAATGAATCTAGTTGGTGCATTTGAGAGGTCAAAATTAGATTTCAAAAGCATTGTGAAAAGCAAAAAAAAAAAATTAACTAAAAACAGGAAAACGGGAATTCTTACATAAAATTAGTTTTTTACAAATCGATTTTGATTTTTGGTGTAACTTAAAAATAATAAATTAATAACAATAGATACTTAACATTTTCATTAAATGTATACTATCATTTTCAATACATACCTAACATTCTAAAAATATTTTAACTTTTTTGAGCTGTTTATAGGCTTAAGAAAAATCTTGAAAATTTAAAAAAAATACTGACATTAGGTACATTTTTACACAAACATATTTTGAACCTTTGTCATTCAATCAGAATTATCATATTTATAAATTTACTATTGTAAAAAACCACATTTAAATAAATTGATGTGCCACAGAGATACAATGGTGATTCGGTACTTTTGGCACCTATAATGTACCTATAATATATATTATTTATAATACTAGCTGGCATGGCAATGCTTTGCTATTGCTAGGTTCTAGTGATTGTTAACTCCTTTTGGGTGTAACATGCTGTGGAAGTAATGTCTTTTTAAGTGTAAATTATATTATATTTAAATTTATAGTCATCCCGACCGTCATTTTCCGTGAGATTCTCTTCTAGTATATTTATGGAGGGCAACCTACCTGTGGTATAGATCGTGGACCCCGCGCGGCGCTTCTGTAAGTGTAAAGTTAAACTATTAAGTATCAAAAAATGCAATAAATTGGTCTACCGAAACCGTGGTTCAAATTTTGTACTAAAATATACAGGCTTATAATTATTACTGTTAAAACCAATAGGAGTCATTTATAAACAAAAAAAGTAAATCTCAAAATATTTTATACATTTTATAATTTTTCATTGATACTCCGCTCCTATTAGTCGTGGTGTGGTGTTATATTGCCCATAAGTCTGCCTCGATAAATTGACTATCCAACACAAAAATAATTTTTTAATTCGGACCAGTAGTTCCTGAGATTAGCACGTTCAACCAAACAAACAAGCTCTACACGTTTACAATATCATACGGTATACGGTATAGATGTAATATTATTCATAAAAGTATCAATGCTAATATTAATATGTATGACCTTGTTCTCGCAATAATAGTGGACCCACACGGGCACACCGCGTTTAGTGTTACAAATTCGCAATAAAAGTACCAGGATTCAATGCGCTGGACGTCTGGACGCGACGCTTCGAACCCGTGATTGATGATCGGGTCTTTAACCAGCGGTCGTGGCGCGAAGTAAAAAAAAAAAAAAATAAGCGGCGGCATAATATTATACATTTATACGTATTATTATCCCATTTAAACGGTGTAAATGTTGGTGTTTTTTTTTTTAACTGGACATTTCTGATTATCTATTGAACCAATTAATACCTAATAAATTTGAAAAGATCAGAAAAACTGTGCAGATGATCCTTTTGCAAAAATCATCGAAATCGTACAGTTATAAACTATGTTATTAAAGGAAAAAATCAAACTTTTTAATGAGAAATTACAATGCAATCTGGAATCACGGCGGCCGCATCTCGCGTTGTCATGCTGACCGGTTCCCATTTCGTGTACGCCACGTTTTTCGTAATTATTGCTGTTTCACGTCTTCGCTTATTTATTATTTGTGTCATTTCGTTATCGACTAGGTACTTCATTAAATCACCTTATACCTTAGACTTGTTATATTTTCATTATTATTATTTGTAATAATTACATTTGTTAAATTTTTATTATTACTATAATATTAGTTTATTAGTATGTTGTTAATTATTACTATTCTCAGTTTTTACTGTGTTCGCACCTCGCATGCAATAATATATTGGTATTACTTAATTATAAATATGCCAACTCAAGTGTACAATTAAGGAATACTAAATAAGGAAAAGTACTCATTGAATAAAAAAAGGAACTCAGTGATACAATAAATTCCCCAAAAACAGTTGTCTCGAAATTTTCTAAAAAAATTGGTGATATCACAACAAAAACACTTCGTCAACCTTCGTGTAAAAAACCCAATTTAGATTAGATCTGTTTTTTTTACTAAGTCGTTTTCGGCGAAGTGTTTTTATTGTGATAACTAGTAGACTTTAGATAGGTATAATTGTACCTATTAAGAATTATTTGGTTTAAATATTGTGATTTATAAATTACCTAATAGCCGATCCTGCACGTGGTGCTCGTGACAAATTAATTGCGCGTGAATTTGGGTTAGCCCTTTTTAGATTAAAATTAAATTGCACAGATTTTTAACACAGTTATTTGGGTTGTTTTGATCAAACATAAAATACAGATCTAAAATTATTTCCATTTGTAACAAATATTTTATACTACGCAACCAATCACTAAAATAAATTATTAATATATATTATGTATATAAAAAAGCGGGTAAGTGGATGTCGCTCTGCTGTAGAGTAGGTTACAAGTTGGTCACTGTATAATGGATTGTATTAAATTTGAATTCAATGATATCATATCATTGTATACGAAAAACGATTCTGAGTGGAGGCGGTTTGTCAGTCTGGATATTTAATATTTTTATTATATTTTATTATAGCCTGTAAGTTGAATTAATATTATAAATTACAACAAAATTACTAAAACCGTAATTTTTATTTTTATTCGTTTCTATGGAGATAAACAGTGTTAGAAATTAAAATCCCATTTTTATCGTTTTTTTGTAATTTGTCAGTGGTTTTTCCTGTGTCATTAAATAAATATTGAGAAAATCGAAAAGTGACCTCTGTAAACCATCTTGATCCAATTTGCTAAAAGATAAGATACTATATGTTGAAATCGAAGATCTTCTACTGGTAGAAATTGTGTACACAGGATAAAAAAAAAAATAAACACCATTGTAAAACCAATAGAGAACCATAAATAATAGTTATTAGTAAATCAACTTATGATTAAAATCAATCGTAAACTGTGGATTTGCTAACGTTCCAACTGTCAACTTTCATTTTATACTATAGACATATTTATTAATTATAGCTGATCTGTGTGAAGTTGCTCATGACAAGTTAAATTATATTTCTAGTGGATTTATCCTGTCTTAAACTACGATAAATGTATAAGCTACACATATTTCTAACACATTCATTTGGGTGATTTTGGCCAAATATAAAATAAATGTCTAAAATGATTAACAGTAATAATAACTATTTTGTTTTATGCAATCAATGGCATATCTATATAAACAAAACAATTCGTTTTTCGTGAGTCAACATTACCCGTGGTAGAACTTCTTTAAAGTGTAAAATTAAAAAATTGGCTTTGAGATACTACAGTCCTGTTAAGACTTAGTATTCAAATACTTATATTTAAAATTTAAATACTTTAAAAATAATTTTTCCTTGAATTTTGTTCCAGAATTCCTACTAAATACTTTTTTCTTTTTAAGAATTTTACTAAAAACGTATCTTAAAATAATATTTTATAATGTTCCTAAGAGATTTATAATTAATTTCATAATATATGGAGATGACACAATATCTAACATTTATATGTATCTGAAGTTTAACTTGACCTTACTAAAATAATTCAAACTTTTTCAAAGGAATATTAATAATTTCTATATTATATATTTATAAAAAGCATTCTTACTCTAGTTAATAGTATAAAGAAATATAACTAAACCTTTCCAATATTTTTGTTTGCTGATTGAAAAACATTATATACTTAATAATAATATGTTGGCAACATAATTGTAGCGCATGAGTACTTAGGTATATTAGTGTATTTTTTGTTAAAAAATCAAAAAACATAAAATTATTTAAACAGCACGAACACCTATATTATGTATATATTGATACATACACGACGATATTGATAAGTCACCGCGGTATCGAATGCGAAATAATCGTACACAGGAGTGGCTTAGCCATGATGGAATTTTCGCTGCGAATTATTCGCACCACGCGATTCGTTGACATGCTTCGATTGGCGAACGGCGACAGTGAAAGGTGTCTGGAGTTACCTACACTATAATTATATAACTTCTGCTCTAAATTAATAAATTATACTAACTATTCTAATAAATTGGGAGTGGGTAAAGTTGTAACAAGTCGTTCATGCACTAAATTACGAACTCAGGAGTGGCTTAGACATGATGGCAGTTTCGCACACGATTCATTTACGTGCTTCGATTGGCGAGCGGTGGCAGTGAAATGTGTCCTATACGGATATTAATACCTATAGGTAGGCACCTACATTGTAATCACTATGGTATTACGTGATAGTATATTACATATCACATACAGTTAATATTACGTTAAATCGCGAGGTTTATGAATGTATAATATGTCCATTGGCGAAGAATGAGGGGGTCTAAGGGGGCCATTGCCCCCCTCTGGAATTTTGGGCCAAATATAGAGTTCTACAAGGACATTTTATCTGAAAAAATAGCGTGATAGTCTACACTCAAACATTTTATTTAAATACACGATTTTGGAATTGAAAAGCTCAAAAAGATAAAAATGATAACTTAATAAAAAACTTAATAAATATAAAAATATTTTTTTTATAGATAAAATACAAACACTTGGGTAATACGATATGAACATTAAGCCTATAACTATATTACTATATTTTAGTTTGGTAGGATTTTTTAGCGGGTACCCGTAGGTATCTGCCATGCCTCGGTGGGGGGGTGGCGGCCTCTCTCTCCAGAGTCCAGGCACAGTGACTGCCCGAAGAGAAGTGCCGCCTGAGGCCGAGATTCAAACCGGTGACGGTGCGCGTCGTAACCGACGCCTAGTCCGACGCCTTAGTCCGATTGGCCACTCCGTCCTCCAGTATTTTATTTATATGCGTATTTGCAAATTATTTTGTAAGTAAAAATGTGTAATATTTCAATAGTTATAGCTTCAAAAGTTTAAAATGTTATACAAGGTTCTCGTACGATGTTCTTACTGAAACATACATATACTAAAAATATATTTGCATAATTAAGTTATTAAAGTTTACGTGCCTAATTATATTTATACAGAATAATAATTCATTTTTATTTCTTTTGAATTTATTATCATTGATTGACATGACTTTGCTCATAGGTCAAACATACATGTGTGCACAGATAATAAATAAAATATAAAATTAGCTTTGTGATAATTAAATAAACTTATAATATGAGCTGTTGAACAAATAATATAATTAAATAGGTATTGTTCAGTTTAGATTTTAAATGTCAATATGACGTCATCGTTTTAAATAAGAGAGACGAGATAAAATATTACTGATTACTCACTCGAAGAGGGGATGTACTATATTTTAAATACTATTTTACAATTTTACATAATATAATATGTTTTAATAAGTATATTTATAATTGATGTATTGTACGGTAAATGCATTGACGTTCAATGGTATTTAAAGCTTGGTAAGCACGAAAAAAACAGCCACAAAATATAAATTGTAAATTAAAAAGAAAACTTAATGCACTAACCATGGGGAATAAAAATTATTAACAAAAAATAAACATTTGAACTTCAGTGACATAATTGATACTTTATTGATATCTGACAGGTATTGGTATGTGACACAAGCGTAATAATATACGCTTTGTGTCCGTGTACCTACAACAAAAACAACATTATTATCAGTGGTGGCTGGTGATTGCTAATGGCGAGGGTGTGACATTCATATGAATTCCCTAGTCATAGACTTAATAATTTTTTTTATTTGTTTCGATTAAAATCAAAATGATAACTAGGCCCAGAGTTTTCTTAGTTAACAAATAAAAAAAGATTTTTCTTAAGTATAATTAATAAATTCAGATTCATGTTACAAGTGTTATTAAGTAGGTAACATACATGGAACATACATATATCAATATCATTACTTTTAAGCTTTAAATTATATTTTCCACAATATCACCGGCGTCAGTATAAAATAAATCTATAATAATATATCATATAATGTGTCAGTTAAATTGTACATAGGTTAACATAGTAATTTAAGTATCAGGATTACACTGTATAACAATATTATTTTGCTGAATCTTGAAATTCTGAAGACCTTAAAAGATCCGTATGTTTTGATAAATATCAAATCTTCTAATTTTTACTCATAAACACTATCAACAATGATAATATTGTCTATTAGGCCATTATAGGGATATTTTGCCGTATGACGCTGACGGTCGTCCAAAAACCGTATAATATAAAACATTGCAATTTAAACGTACCCGCATAATATGTACAATCGTCAATCATGCATATTATTATGTGTACATTGTACTGTACAGCTCGGACGACATTATTATTCGTCCAAACACAGTACCCATACGCTCCTGGTATCTGAGAGAAACAATATTCAATGTTTGCACAATGCCACAATATGACAAAATGTATTATCAAAATAATATGTTATTAATTATTAATTATACTATTGTCTATTTTTCCAAAATTAAATTTTAACAAAACTTCTTTTTCAATAAAAATAATAATAATAATAATTTTCTTCTTTTCTTTAATTTGAGCTGCTACTGAGCCCCGCGAGGGGCGATGAAAAAAAATGTTCAAAAGGTCTATTGTAAACTCGTCCCGTGTTTTTACAGGTAAAAATTATTTCTGGGCCGATTTTATAATCTACCAGCTATTTTACTAACTAAAATTTCCGGGCCGAGTTTACAACAAAAAAGGTAACCACAGGCCCAGTTTACATTTGCCCCCCCCCACGAGTTTCCTCTGATAATTATATTGGAGTTAAAAAAAATTTAAATGTAGGTAGGTGCTTCCAGCTGCTGCGTAAAACCGTGGTCATCTCGCGTATGTATACGAATATTTATTATACAAGGCTGGGAATTTACGAGTTAAATACTTAAAAAGTTAATTTAATTTAAACTTTTTAATTTTACTAGTTACTTTTGGCTTTTCATTGACTTAACTGTTAACTTACTAAATTTCTTTTTAATTAACGCGAAATCAACGAATTAATTTTTCATTTTAAGAAGCAAGTTAAGTTAATTTATTTTGTTTTTAATTTTATTATATTTCACTAGTTTAGTCTGTTTTCTTTTCATGTCAAAAAATATTTACTGTGAATTGCTTAAAGTTAAAAATGTATATCATTTGAATTAACTTATATGGAAATACTGTATAAAGTATAAACACTATAGTCTATAATTTAGTTTTGGGTTGGAAAAAAATTAAGTATGCTAGCCTTGTGCCCTTGTATAAACAAATTAAGGGGATTGAAGGTGGTAATTTATTAAATACGTTCGGTACATATTTTAATTCCGTAATTTATCTAATTCTTAATATAAAATAATACTGATAGTGACGGAAAACCTATATTATACCTAAAATAAAAAACCATTATACTACGCCACGAAATATTTCCAATTTATATTATAAACTAAATACATTTATTTTTGTTTGCTAGCAATGGCCGCACGCCACTAGTAAAATGAGTATAGCTGTAATAACTGATGTGACGCATAACTTTTAAAATTATAAACAGCGCCCAGGTATAGTACAATATAATAATATGATATATTAATATAACACTGTATATAATCGTATAACTCCAACTAATTGTTGTACCTAGTTATAGGATCCACATTCATTTTGCTAGCAAATCGCGTTGTGTGTCAATCGCCTCGTGGCCTTACAATTTAATAATTATTATATGTAATATGTATATTATAATTTATATTATATTCGTCATGTAGGTATAATGAATATAATTATATATATATAATAATAATTTATTGGCCATATGTAGTTACATAATACAGTTTAAACAAAATTGTTGAATATAATCGCCCAACTCACCACTGAGGAAAACCTCTTATTGGGGAAATTGGAGTAGGTACATACTAATATGCTAAGTAATTAAAATAATATAAACATTAAAATAATAACGGAAACTTTAAAAACAAAGTATAAAAATTAATATGAAAGACAAAAAAAATATATATATATATATAGATATAAGTAAAAAATCAATAGGTTGTTATTATAGTTTGATTAAAGTTAATTAGATTTACATCAAATGCACTATGCTTTAAATATTTGGGTTATAAATTAGCCAAATTTCAACATACTTTTTGTATTATTTATAGGATTTACAATTTATGATATGCAATGGTGCTTTATGCAGTAGGCTTAAGACCTACACCTGGGGAAAAAATAGGCTTGCTTTAATCGAACGGGTAATAGGGATCTCTAAATTATGTTTTTGCCTTGTATTGTAGTAAGTTTGTTTTAAATTAATTAGATTCATTATAATATATACAAAATAAAGGGAATTTCTGTGGAATAATTTTTGTACTGAGAAAACATTAAATTCTTTATATAATATATTATATTATACACATATAATACACGGCGCATAGAAAAACGGCTAAAAAATCATTACAATAATAAAATCGTGTAGAAACTAACGAAGACATTGTGCAATGACCACATATTATTACAACGAATAACGATGTACAATAATTTATTATAATGTTACATAAGTAGGTACTATAACAGTACAACCTATTAACAAATTAATCCTATACCTATCTAATATGTAAATTAATATTCTGGCGTACTGACTACTGAAGTCATTAAATATGAACTGATAGCATCATGAACTGTGATGATTATACAAATACTAAGGTAGCTACTTATATATACAAACATTTTCTTGATAAAGAAAACCGATGTAACTGTCTGGTGTATGTACATAATGCATTGTACCTGTTATAACCTACGACCTCCCACATCCCGTTCTAGTAGGTACGTTATTGTTGTAAACAACAAAAGATATTATGGCGGGTATTTAAATATTATGTCGTTTGAATAATAATATGTAGGTATAAATAATAATGTTGCAGAGTGGTGCCGTATTTTAAATATCTGAAATAAAGTAAATTAGTACCATACATAGGTATACCTAGTTGGCTTAAGTTTTTCTAAATGTTTAAACGGCATAATATGATTAGGTATTGATATTTTATGTAAAAACTGGTAAATATAATATAAATGTGAGTTCATAATACTACGATTGTATTATTTTATCTTTATTGATTTAATATTTTAAAGTCTAGATTATAATAAATATTATGTTTTATAAACAGCTATAATTAAATTAATAAATTAATAAGGAAACAAAATAAAAACTAATTATTATATTATATTATTTTTCTTTCGATTTAAGGTATATCTAAGGTCTAAGGTCTAAGTCTAACGTCTAACACGATAAAATCACGTGAGCTATACAAAATTTAACAAACACCATAGATTTTAATATTAGTATTTTAGATTCCGAGTGGAACGATGAATGTATTGATTTTACAATGATGTGTGTTTTTTTATTTTTTTTTCATTTTTTTATTTTTTATTTTTTTTGTGTCCGTGTACACGATAAGTAGTCGAAATAATTGCTATGATTTTCAACTTC
>NC_042494.1:21762558-21763752 GCF_005508785.2 Acyrthosiphon pisum
GAAAAAATATTAAAAATACATAGGCACAATTTTTTTTTATAAGCATTTAAAGATCAAATTTTGACAAAATTTATCAAATTTTAATTGAAAAATTATTTTGTAGTTAAAAATTTATAAAATATTCAATTTTTGTATCTAAGAATTGAAAATTTAAAACAAGATTCCACGTAAGTAATTAATTCTGTTACCAAAAAATCTATAAAATACATTTACGCAGTTTATTTTTATAGTCATTTTAAGTACAAATTTGGACGAAATTACATATTAAAAACCTAGGATAACTATTTTAGTTATTTTGTTGTGATTGTATAATATTATTCGTGGGTACTTGAAACTTCTAAAGTATACTATTATATATCTATGATAGTACCACGGTTTTTTGTTGATGTATAACGCGTTATAAGTACCTAATAAATATTATGATATGATTAATTTGGAATTTATTATAGGTACCTAATATAATATTATGTCTTATACCTAGACTAACATACCGTCTCCGCTCAGAATCGTTTTTCTTATACAATGATATTATATCATTGAATTCAAATTTAATACCATCCATTATACAGTGACCCACTTGTAACCTACTGTACAGCAGAGCAAAATCCACTTACCCACCTTTTTACTATTTTAGAGTCTACTCGGCGTGATGGTATATTGATTTTATAATGATGATAACAATATAACATTATGTTTTTTTTATATTTTGTTTATTCTCCATCATCATCTTTTGGGGCAGTAAAAATGCTTTGCTCAACTTTCTGGGTGCTGGGTGGCTTATGATAGCAAATTTAATGTAGTTGGATCTTTAGTGGGTAAAAACGAAAATGTTTAGTACCTACCTACCATTCAAAATAATTGGGTAAACAGAAATGTTTACACAAAACCAGTTTCGATAATATCGATTTTTTTATTTTGTTGTTATTCAAAACGATAACCTTCTATCCTAGAAGCTTTTACCCAATGTTTGTATTAGCATTTTTCGTATACCATCATAATATATAACTTATACTATAGACTATATATGCACTTGACTTGTTTAGGTACAGTTAAAAAGTTATGACTCCTATGGAAAAAGGGAACATATGGCATATAGACATATAGTGAAAGATACTTCCATGTAAAAACAATAGGTAGAATATCACTTTATGCAGTAAGCTTGAATACAGCATGTCTTTGTGAGTTTTTAATAAA
>NC_042494.1:21763802-21800084 GCF_005508785.2 Acyrthosiphon pisum
ATTTAAGATTCTTTAGCGGAGCGAGGAAGCTAGTGGTTTTACAATGGTGTTTTTTTTTTTTATTCTGTATACAAAATTTCTACCAGAAGGAGTGCTTTGTTTTCCACATACCTTATCTTTTAGAAAATTGGATCAAGATGGTACATTAAAGTGGTCATTTTCCGATTTTATCAGTAGTTATTTAGTGCCACGGGAAAAACCACCGAAAATTTACAAAAAAGCGCTAAAAACGGGATTTTAATTTCTAACGCTATGTTTATCGCCATAGAAAAACGATTTTAGTTATTTTGTTGTAATTTATAATATTAATTCAACTTAAAAGCTATAATAAATGACAAACCGTCTCTGCTCAGAATCGATTTTCTTATACAATGATATTATATCATTGAATTCAAATTTTAAATACCATCCATTATACAGTGACCCACTTGTAACCTACTGTACAGCAGAGCAAAATCCACTTACCCACCTTTTTACTATTTTAGAGTCTACTCGGCGTGATGGTATATTGATTTTATAATGATGATAACAATATAACATTATGTTTTTTTTATATTTTGTTTATTCTCCATCATCATCTTTTGGGGCAGTAAAAATGCTTTGCTCAACTTTCTGGGTGCTGGGTGGCTTATGATAGCAAATTTAATGTAGTTGGATCTTTAGTGGGTAAAAACGAAAATGTTTAGTACCTACCTACCATTCAAAATAATTGGGTAAACAGAAATGTTTACACAAAACCAGTTTCGATAATATCGATTTTTTTATTTTGTTGTTATTCAAAACGATAACCTTCTATCCTAGAAGCTTTTACCCAATGTTTGTATTAGCATTTTTCGTATACCATCATAATATATAACTTATACTATAGACTATATATGCACTTGACTTGTTTAGGTACAGTTAAAAAGTTATGACTCCTATGGAAAAAGGGAACATATGGCATATAGACATATAGTGAAAGAATACTTCCATGTAAAAACAATAGGTAGAATAACACTTTATGCAGTAAGCTTGAATACAGCATGTCTTTGTGAGTTTTTAATAAAAAATCGAATGCTAGATGAGTTTGCTCTGTTTAAAAGGTCACCAAGTTCAGAATACTCGCTATATATTTTTCCTATAATATAAAAAGACTTTATCAATTATTAATTGCTATACGTTATGACTTTAAGCATCGCAATAATGATAGTGCTACTAGTTCCAGATCATTTGTCTTAAATAAATTATGCACGCAATTCATTGAAATACCTACTCTGTACATTAGTTTAAAGGTTAGGTATACTATAACTTAGTAAGTATCACTGGTATCATGTGAAAAATTCGGAAAATGTCACTTCGTACCATTTACACCAAAAACCAATATTATAAATCATATATTATATACATTAAATGATATATAATTATTATGTTCAGGGGCGGCTCGTTAGGGGAGACTTTGAGACTGCGTCGCCCCTTAAAAACCTAGCTACTTGTAAATAATAGTTAATTTAAAACTAAAATGTATAGAAGCATTTTAATCTGAATTGAAAATATATTTTTATATCCGTTTCTCTTTCTTTATTTAGTATTATCGAAGTGCACGAAATCTATAAAACCTAGGTATATAAAAAGTAATTTCGATGGAATTATTATTTTAGTATTTCGGACGACGGTCGCGGGTTCAGTGAAACTGCCGCCCGACAGTTTCAGTCGTAACATGACGTAATTTTAGCGCCGGAAGGACAGAAAGGGCCGAGGAGAACAAGCCCCGTATTATATGCGATAATGAACCTTTGTTCAAGACAGTTTACACATTATGACGAGCGGCACTGCCACCGTTGTTCAACACTATAATACGTCTGTACTCTGTACGGCGCCATAATTTATTACAATATTTACATTTAATAATTATTGTAAACGCTAATTAAAGTATCCCGAGGATATAGTTTACTCGCAAGCCGCTACTGATTATGGTATTCATTACCTGTTGTAGGTACCTAATTATACCTCTAAAAAATATTTATTCAATTTTAATATTAATGGCGTTATAATACATACCTAGTACCTACTTACCTAATTTTGTAATGTTTTAATGTTGGCAAATATAATATATTATAGAGATGAGCCGTTAATTTATTTTTTTGTCCACAACTGAAACAGTGTACTTATAATGTACCTACCGTTAAGAGGATGTCAGCGCACTATTTGTTTTCTTTCTCTAGCCCACGCGCAACATAGATAGAACGCATGCGTTTACGCAGAATCATTTTTTCTATGTTTTTAAGTAATCTTAGAGTAATATTACCCATCACAAAAAAGATAAATAATAATATTTTTGAGGGAATGACATATCGATTTGTCTAAATATTGTCTCAAAACAATTTAAACACAATTTAAATTTACAACATTTTTTTGTTTATTTTTAAAGTCGAATACAAAGTCAAATAACAATAAAATATAAAATCGATATGTCATTCCCTCAAAAATATTATTCTCTATCTTTTTTGTAATGGGTAATTGTACACTAAGATTACTTAAAAACATAGAAAAAATGATTCTGCGTTAATGCGTTTTGTCTATGTTGTGCATGGACCAGAGAGAGAAAACAAATGGTGCGCTGACATCCACTTAAAGGGACTCACGAATTGCGTCCAGTGAATATTGTTCTTTAAATATTACTCGAATTGCCTCCCGATTTCAAAAATATCATTCACTTGAATTGTTTCCTCCGCTATTAGCTATAATTAATCGATTGTTTTGCCTTTTTCACAACGTTCATTTTTATAAAATCAATGTACGTATAAATGTGTTATATTTTATAGTAACGGAACCGCAAACAAAACCGACACAATTTAGATTATAATGTACAAGCTAATTATATTACATTATTATGTACTTATTATAAAATGATATTATATATATTACTTCATTTTATCTTTATACACGGGTTGACTTACGAAAAGTCTTGTTAATGATAATATGAAAAAAAAAAAAAAGATTACAGACCGCTGTAAAAGTTCTATGCATATTATTATTGTTTCGATATTATTTTGGCATCACACTTATTATACATTCCAAAGAAGAGGAAAAAATTTTAATTTTTAATTTTGACATACCTACTTATATTGTAAGTACACGTATTTAATTAACTTTTTAACATAAATAATTTGGTAGTAATAAAATACAATTATAATTTATAATCAATAATTATACATATATGATTAGGTATATGACTATTTGATTATTTTGATAATTTCAAGATTTTTAGGTCATCAAGTTCCTAAATTAATTTATAAATATATTATTGTACCAAGTTATAGTTGGCTAACCAGTTAATTAAAAAACTTTGATTATTTTGATTATGTTAATACACTATATTAAAACATTTTTAATTTTTACATTTTAATAATTTGCATCATAATATTATATATTTACTAATTATGTATATAACTTATGTTTACATTGTATGCTTTTTGTACATTATAACAGTACAAAGGGTCCCCGTTCCGAAATGTACCTTTTTTACCTTTTTACCGACCCTACCAAATGTTTGCGTTTTTCACTTTTAATGCTCGACCGTACCTAGAACCCATCACGAACACGTCACGTGACCTGAAGGTATTTGATAACGTGGAATCTGCACGGTATCTGTACCTATGCTTGGCAGGGGATCGTTTTATTAATATTATTATCGTGTTCAGCCGCGTTTGGACCGCCAAAGATGTATGTTTGCTCATTTCCAATCTAATAATATTTCAATATGATTATAGGTAGGCTTTCTTCTGATATCAGCCGCCACGAAAAATGAATAAAATCTAGTCAAGGTTTGTGGCCCGCATATAATTTAATGCAGTAAAAAAATAAATAAATTCAAATCACTGATTCGCAGTGATAAACCATTATAATATACACGGTTATCGGTTACCGGCCATGTGAACACGTATACAGCCGAGGAGACCAATAATTATTATTATCTATCTAAGTACACACACCACACACACATAGGTATTCAGACACACACGGAATCGTGCGGGCTTAACAAATATTTCAAAATATTATACAATATTACACTGTCTACCTACCTATCATCATTGTTCAATATAGCTGATCTGATCGATGAGCTGTTTATATCGATCATGGTTATCAATATTTCTATGCGCATCGACTTAATTAATGGTCTCAAACTCAAATCACCGACGGCCTCATAATAAATATATATGCCGAAGGTTCACGGGTAAAACACCAATTTTTTAAAAACCTTTTTTTCATTTAAAAAATGGTTGTTTCTTTTCCGAACATATTAATTTCATTCCGCCACACTTACAACGGGTTTTAATGCACGATAACCATCTTTTCTGATAGTATATGACTCAGTGGCATATATAGGAATTAATTTCATGGGTTATAAAAAAATTATATACCTATTTAATTGAATATATTATCAATTAATCTCGTTCTATGAAAAATATATATTAAATTTTACCCGAGTTAAAAACTATACTTGGCCAGAATATGGATCATATAAATAGTTAATAATTAAATTTGTATATTTGTAATTTTTTGTTTAAATTTGGATTACATATTAATGTTTTCCGTTACCTATTTAAACAAATTTTAAATTATATATTGTTTAACTATTCATCTATATAACGATTAATGTTATATTGTTATGTTTCTTTTATAATCTCTCAGATTTATTTAGCAATAGCCAATAATGTTAATATTAATTAGGACCTATTTTAAATGGTTTTTCAGAAGAACCTACCTTTAACATTTATATTTTTCATGCATAATATTTTTATTGTCTATTAATGTTGTTGGAAAAAATAACTATTACCTATTATTATAAGTATATAAGAACATGAGATTAAGTAATGACCTATAGGCTATGAGACATTGTTAATTATTATTCAACTGTGAATTTAGTATAATCTGCGTACTGCATATTGTACAATAACACGTAACTATGCGCTACGCTACTTCCACCTGTTTATTAACAAAACACATAATGAAATCAATTGAAAATATAAATATTTTTAAGTCTAAAGGAGGCCAATATTAATAAAATCAAATTAACAATGTTTAAATTGGTGAACATAAAAAATACATTTAATATTAGGTATTATTTTTACATTTATTTAAATTTTGATAGTTAAAAATAATTAACTTAGACAAAAATCTTAACTTGATTGAATATAACATAAATTAAATTTTTTTTTTATAAGCTGTATATCAATGATAGTGGTAAATATGAAATATATCTGTATAATATAAAATTATCCTGTGCCAGAAACATTTACAACAGATTTCTTAACTTGGTAAATGCTTAATGTATCATAGTTATATAATTGATATAATAATAACTAGGTAAATACCTAGTAGTATAACAACTAACAATTCAACATATAAAAACATTATTTTATTATTTTATATTTTTTACAAATTCTTTATTAGTGATCAAAGGTATAAAAAAAAATAACTTTATAGGTACATACTTGGTTATTGATACCACATACTTCAATGGGCTTGTATCTATTCTGACAAAAAATGTCCATGATAAAAGTATAATAATATATAAATTGTTAAACTTTTACACAAGACAGTGATAAAGATAGGTAGATTTACTAGAGAAAATATAGGTAATGCAATGTGAAATTTAATTAGTATTATATTGATATATTAGGTACAAACGTTGCATGAAAATGTTATAATTATTAATTACCTTATAATAATAATAATATTTATAGTAGTACTACTAGTACTTATATATAATTTTGTATCATATTTTCATATTTATTTTAAGAATTAAAATTTGTTTATTTGAGCTTAAACAAATTCTAATAATGTTATTAGCTTATAGATAACTTACATTGTAAAGCAAGATAAAAAATATTTAAAACACCAACAATTGGGGGGGGGGGGGGGGGGGGTAATTGATAATTTATATATGCAACCAACAATAAACTGAAGTTGACGTCAAATGTCAACATTTAATCTTATGCAATACGGTACCTACGCACAAAAACAGAAGGCAATGCACATATACGAACTAGGACGAAAACAAGGTTCAAGTTGAGGATACTTTTTATTTCTTGTAGTATGATATTATGCACTATAATTATTATTTATTATTATCCATAAAATGTTTAACTCAATCTTTATATAACTGTGTCTACATTTACAGCCAATTTATTAACTGAGTCCATATCAATAAATAAATAAAAATTGTATAACAAAATATTACATTGATGATAAATAATTGGGTATACCTATATCTACTATTTAGTGATCAATCACTATATTATACGAATCAATAAAAATTATGGTCAGTAAGTCATAATAAAACTATTTTGATATTTCTTGTAAGTAGTAGTATAATTTTGTTTTTTTAAATACCTAAATTATAAGATATTATAAGATTTATTAAAAAAAAAAAACTATCTCTAGTTGTAATTATAGATTATGGAGTGTTCAATACTTCAGTACAAGTGTATAAATATAATTATTTGGGAGATATTGAATGAAAAATATTATTAAATCTATAATATACCTACGTTATTTTATGCATTAGATATACGCATTACATGACAACAATACCTACAGCTAAAAATAATGACGTACCTACTTGTACTCAACATACAATTTGCATGTTCGGAAGGGCGCAATGGCTACTATCGTTTTCATCATCGTCACTATCATTCTTATAATGTAGGTCCCTGTAAGCCTCGCACGGCCGTACGTCTTCTACATCGTCATCGTCGTCGTCTTCTTCTTCATCGTTTTCCACCCACTGTGGAATTTCTATTGTTATTTCTTGTAAATACTCTGCATTCATTCTGCGCTGACGGTTGCGGGGTCGACGTGCTTTACGTTCTTTAGTCAAATGGGATGGTGGCTCATGTTCCACTCTGTTGGCAGATGGCCGAAATCTGGCGTCGTACGTATGCTGATAAAAGCCGGAGTTTTCGTGGTAAGTCGCCAGTGGTGGCGTCGTCGAAGGTGACCGCGGTGATATGGGCATTCTAAATACGGGATTCGAAATATTTGAGACCCGCGGTAGTTGTTGATTCGATAAATAGTGGTTTTGTATGTAGGAGTTACATGGCGATAAATGTCGAATTGTGGGCCACATTATCCTTAATATCTCTCTTATAACGGCATCCCGTTGTAAACGACTTAGCCGTAGCAAGCGACTTCTCGGTATTTTCACTAAAATCGAAGGTCTGAGCGGTTGGGATTGTGGTCGCAGATAAGCAGCAGGCGTGGATCTAAAGTGCACAAAGTTTATAGGACATAGTGGACATAAAAAGGGTTCCTGCGGCGGTGGTCTTGCAGGTATCCAGTGTCGCCATACGTTACTCGGAATATAAGGATGGGCACCGTAATTTTCGTAGTCGTGTTGGTCCTCGACATCATAATATTCACCCTCAGGGACAATATCATTTTCATTGTTATTTGGTACATTACGCCTCATTTTTTTTATGGGTAATACGTTTATATTATATTATAGTATTACGTATTTACGTCTATAAATCCTTATTTGCAGTCAGTCTCAGTATTCCCGGTAAACTCGACCTGTATAATCATAAGTACACAAAGTACATAAACAGGTTTAATCACAGATAGTCAAAGATAATATAGATTAAGGTGCGCTACACCCACCTAGGTTGTCCCCGTCTTACAAATGTTAAATACATAGAAAAGACTGTTTTTGCGTA
The DNA here is from genome assembly GCF_005508785.2 of Acyrthosiphon pisum. Classification (NCBI taxonomy): domain Eukaryota; kingdom Metazoa; phylum Arthropoda; class Insecta; order Hemiptera; family Aphididae; genus Acyrthosiphon; species Acyrthosiphon pisum. Next base: position 21,771,500 of record NC_042494.1, read on the forward strand.
AAAGAACCGAAAAGGATAATCAAAACTAAAAAGGAGAACTTTGGTTGAGAAATATCATTTTTATTTTTCGATATCAGAACTACAAAAAGTTATTCAAGTATGAAAACACAAAAATAATGGATTTTTATTAGCCTTATTACTTTATAATGACTTAACATTTTTAAAAATTTACGTTTTATACAACCCACATATTATCATAAATCGTAATTAATATTATAGTCTAGCGCACTTTAAACATTTTTAGTCTCGAAAAGGAGTCTTCAAAAATATTTTTTTGCAATTTGAAATAAGTTGATCGACTTTTGATTTATTCTGATTGACTAGGCCTAAAATAGTATCTGCCTATAATCGTAGATTAGCGTAGATTAAGCTAATGGAAACAGAATGTTTTACATTAAAGTGTAACTTTCAACAAAAAAATGCAAATATATGTACAAAAAGTACAAGAATGAATAAAATGCACCGAAAATGTTAAGACGAGCCTCGAATTTAAGCATAAAAAAAAAAGATGCAATTGTATCAAGTTACAGGCCCTATAATAATACTACCTAACAAGAATTTTAAAAATAAATTTAAGTTTAATAATAACCATTGACGTTCTCGAAAGTTATGATATTCCTGCGTTCAAATGATATAGGTACTATACCACTACCTATAGGTACCTATCAAAATCATACTGCTATTAGCGTTCGGATTAAGCACGGTAGAAAATCTATGTGAGATGAGGTGGCGGGAGAGAGATAGGGTCCCTTGTGACGGGTTTCGTCTTATATAGATACTATAATAATTTAGTATGACGTGTGATGTGTTCATTCAGTAATATAGAATATGAGGTCGTTTCAATTGTATATCAGTATCATAATCACTTTTTATATCCCGATTCTAAATTTTAAACGCTTATAAAATCTAAAAATATATATTAATATGTTTTGCTTATCTTCAAGTTACGAAAACCTGGAACGGTCTATTGTAACAATATCTTATAATAGCGCGTAAGAGATATAGCACAAAGTATAATCACTGAACATAATCATTATTAGGTATCATACAAAGTTCAGTGAACCTAACCCATTTTCAATGGCTATGTTTCAGAATTCCAAGATGCTTTTCTTTGCCGTAATTGAGAAAATAATTAAAATACCGCGGATGTCTAATAAAGAATAGTAAGTTTAGCAATATTTATACTATAGTAGGTAAGTATAATAATATTGTATACATATTACATATTGAAGGTATAATATTATAGTGAAATTGTATAAATGTATAACTGTATAATATAATTTGGTTAAATAGCTATAATCTGTAATAGGTATTCTTTTACTACAATAGGTACATAGAAAACATAAATTAACTTTGAGCTTTTAGGTATAGTTATAAGATAAATTAAGTCCGTTAATAAACTAGCACTTGTATTGTTCAAAGGTGGGTTTGCAAATGCCCGGTTTAGATCGGTCGCACCAGTCATATGATTTATCATGACGCCACTGCAAGTGTACGGTGAGAATTTTCACAAAAGGCACGCACGTCATCGTGTTAGTTGTGTCGGTTGTTCGAAAATTTCACCACCAAAATTATTTAAAAGATTCGTGTCGAGTGGACGACTTACAATGTTGCAAAAAGCCGCTATACTGGCACATCCTTCTGGGGGAGTGGGGACTTGATTTGGTCTTTGTCAAATTAACCCATATCATAAATAATAGTAATAATAATAAAAACATTTAAGGTTATATTTATTTAATTATGAAAATCGATGAACATTTCAAGATATTTTACAGAAAAAGCTGTCGATGCGCGCATCTATGCAAACGTAAATAATATTTGTGTGTATCATAATTCATAACCCTTACAGTATTAATGGTAATAATATAGCGCATTCGAAACAATTAAAATATGATTTTCGAGAAAATTGGACTGGCTTGGCTGTTAGAGTGAGTTTTATATTATTCAAAAACAATAATAGGTATGTATAAAAAATTATTTCGGAGTCCTTAATTCGTTTCATTTTATTTGCTGATTAAACAGAGGAAAGACGAAAAAGGACAAATTTATAAAATAATATAACAATATTAGTTTCATTTTAAAATATAGTACGTACAGCAGTGTGAAAAATGTAATTTTAATTTTATTCGACACGATCATATTAAAGACATATTTTTTATGTTATTTAATCAATAATTAAAAAAATTGTCAATGCAAAGTATTATCAAGTTCAAACAAAATCAACTTGAGTTAAAACCTATAGACACACGTAAATAATAGAAACACTGATGATTTTATGTGTAATTAAAAAAAAAAAAACCTGCCAAATGTAGTTAACCACTCTGTATAGCAATACAGTAGACATCGAATACCTATGCCTCAGTCAATGAGTAGGTCAATGTAATGAATGTGGAATGTGATGAATTTTAATCTGATATTAATTAATTAATAAATCATTGTGTATACGTCAAAAAACTATTCTGAGCAAAAATGGACAAAAAAAAAATGGACTTTTTTGGTAACCAATAACTAAACAATTACCTAGGTATTATAATTTTAAATATGTTCATAATTTATTTTTTTATTTCTCTAAAAGTTTAAAAAGTAAAGGTAGGTACTGGGTCTAAAAAATACATCCAACTTTTTACCAGACACCTTTCTAAAATTTGTCGCTCGGGAATTTTGTCTAGTAGAAAAAGTCTTTTCAGACGAAAACCCCTCAGATTCTAAAAGCATGAAAAATACTCGTGTGATGTGTGATCGAAAAAAAAATGTAAAAGCATCAAAGCTTGAGAAAAAGAAAAATTTCGGACATGTTATAAAATTGACGAAAATTATAAATCTTGTCTCTTGACCAACGAATATAATATATTACATATATTATATATATATTATATAATATATTATATAATATTATATATATACCCACTATAATAGTAATAATAATATAAAAAATTGTACAAAGAATAAAATATAATTGTATACTCACGTAGTGTTGTACGGCTATGAACTTCTTTGTGCCGGAATGACGTGCTCTGCGCCAACTGTGAGCTTTCAAATGGTAAGGACGTTATGTGCCTGTTCGTCGAGGAAAACGATAGTGACCGATCACGTCTCGATATGTACCTACAACAAATTAATCGGTCGGTTACTTCTAAAAGTACTCTGTGTCCAAAAACGAATGTAAATGTATCAAAGCATGAGAAAAAAAAATTCGGACGTGTTCTTAAATTAACGAAAATTAAAAATAAAGACCTAACGACTATAATAGTACTAATAATAATATAAAAAAAAAGTACAAAGAATAAATTATTATTGTATACTCACGTAGTGTTGTACGGCTATGAACTTCTTTGTGCCGGAATGACGTGCACTGCGCCAACTGTAAGCTTTCAAATGGTTAGGACGTTATGTGCCTGTTCGTCGAGGAAAACGATAGTGACCGATCGCGTCTCGATATGTACCTACAACAAAATATTAATCGGTCGGTTACTCCTAAAAGTACTCTGTGTTCAAAAACAAATGTAAATGCATCAAAGCATGAAAAAAAAAAATTCGGACGTGTTCTAAAATTGACGAAAATTAAAAATCAAGACCAACGACTATAATAGTAATAATAATAATATAAAAAATTGTACAAAGAATAGAATATTATTGTATACTCACGTAGTGATGTAGGGTAGTGAAATTCTCTGTGCCGGAATGACGTGCAATGCGCAAACTGCAAAGAGTATAAGGACGTTATGTGCCGGTTCGCCGAGAAAAACAATAGTGACCGATCGCGTCTCGGTACAACTTACAACGAATGTATCTGTAGGCTTGGAACGGTGACTCAGGGTTCCTCTCCTCCCCCCCACGCCGCCAGCATCGGTTGAGCAGCATAGGATGGGGATATCTTCACACTTCTGCGCACTATTAATCCCGGGCGGACAGCTTGGCGACACGAAATTGAAACGCCATCTGTACGCGGAGTCACCCTCGGAGATTTGTACGATATTACGCTATATTGGGCGTACGATATTATTTATAGTATTATACACAGCCAAAAGTCGTGTGTGCAACTCACTCCAATAAACCAACCGACCTTGACGTATATAGGGAACTATGACTAGCAAGGGTGTATATTATTATTACTCCGTGGTACACCTGCTACAGGGATAAAATACCCGCACACGAATGCGCACGATCCTCGCATTGACATCCTACCGCGGGCTTCTTAAATATTTAAAAAATTTGAATACCTACTAAATCATTATTGTTCACTGCGGCAGCTGTTTATAAGGATCGCGAATAATATGATTTACCTATATAGGTACGATACTAACCGACGGTCTTACCTAAGACTCGTCTACCTGCTGGCCGTCGCGTATATCGTATTATCGCGTTAAAAAATATTACTTTGATGGAAGTAGAGACGTGTTGAGGGGTATGGTTGAATTGGACTTATTTTAGTCGAACAGCACTTGGGCTCAAAAAAGATATTACCTACAACAAAAATATCATGCATTTGAAAGGGTTAAACGTTTATAAAACACTCATCTCCCTTCCCAATACAGGCTTAGGACTGACGATGATTTTAATCATTGACGTATTTAAAAATGATTGTTTTATACATACCATTATTGTCCATTATGTTAATATAATATTTTATAATATACATAATATATTAAATCATCAAATATTATTATCACCAATATTATAACTTTTTTTTTTTTTTAACTGATTATGATAATTTTTGTAGTAATAATATATTTATATAATTTTTATTTTTTTAAATCGACAAATATTATTCGTTATTTTCATTTTTATTATTTTTTTTAGTACCTAATTCGTTTTTTATATCGTCAAATATTATTATAATAATAAACGTGAACGTCCATAACATAATGACTTTAAATTCGGCCACTACCTGATTTTTACCCGAGTGCAGTTCGACCATTTATTTTTAGGTAGGTAATAAGTGCAATTCGACTATTCCGGTGTCGAGAATTCTAATGGACGTTGGATATTATCAAGGATGGACATTAAAGAGTTAAAAAGTTAAGTTACTTAACGTGTTACTTTTTTTTTAAAGAAACTTTTAACTTAACTCGTTAATTTATTTTATAATCATGTTAAATTATATTTATTTTACATTTATAATTAATTTGATTATTAATACTTAGTTCATAGTTAGTAATAACAAAGTAAAATTTAAAAATGTTACCATCACTTTGGAAAACTTTTAGGTAAAAAATAAAATATACAAATAATTTAATTATTTTGTTGGATTTCATAATTTATAAGTACTTACAACAAAATAAATTTTTTTAAGATATAAAGATCTACATTATAATATTATGTTATTTGTAAATCTTTAACATGAGGTGTAAATGATATAATTATAAGTTTTATATGAAAAAAAAAGTAACTTATTTTTAACTAAGTTAAGTTACTTATTTTTTCCAACTAACTTGTAACTTTAACAAGTTAAATAAAAAAGGAAAGTAACTTTTAACTTTAAACTTAACTTACATTTTTCCAAATTAACTTAACTTAACGAGTTAAAAAAAATAGTTAACTTGCCCAGCCTTGGATATTATTTCATCAAAACGACCTTAGCGACTGACTAAAAAAAATGTTCTTGTATAAAATATATTACTATATTGACATACGGCGCTAATACTATTTTAATCGTCGTTAATCAATGTTCCAAACTACTAGTAAATGACCCGACCTATCAGTGACGTCTCTGTCGGATGTGAGTCATCGGTTAGCTATTTCACGTAATTACGAGTCTCGTTTTGAATAACCCATGTAATATGACCATAATGTTATAGGATCTAAAACTACCCAAGTTAATAATAATTTTTAAAAGAATTTAACGCGCGCTTCAAAAATAATAAACGCACTACAGTTTGTGTGTGGTAATTATAAATCATATCAAATAGGTACGTAAATAAGTATGATAATCACATATGCACGATTAGACCAATTCAGTCCAGATAGACCAATGAAATAAAAAAATAAGCAAGAAATCATGAAAAAATACAATTACCTATAAATTATGCTCTAACCAGAGACGTATTTACAATTTTGGCGCCCTATAGGTACACACATTTTGGCACCCTTTTTTTCTGAGTTATTCCTTTTACTCATTATCACAAAAAAAATTTTAAATCTCTCTAATAAATTAGAAAATGTACTTTTTCTTTTCGTTAAAAGTCATACCCCAAAATGTATATTTTCCCGCCTATTGCACTTATATGCTTCACTAGTTTAAAGAACACATTTATTTTACCATTACCAGTTTACTACTCCATTTATTCCTAATAATAAAGACAACCTCTATAATTAAATAAAACAAATTATAATTTCAGCCTTTTTTTCTAAATTGTACACATTATGACAATATAATAAAATACATTAAATGCATATAAATACCTATGTATAAAAATGTAAAAGATATAATAAGAAAAATCCAGCTGGTTATCACTCATCAGCTATCACTAATATAATTTCTCAACAAATCCAATAAAATAAGAAATACAATTTTATTATTATTATTATTATAGCACAAACGTGACCACTTTAATGTATAAAATATATTATTATATTGACATACGGCGCTAATACTATTTTAATCGTCGTAAATCAATGTTCCAAACTACTGGTAAATGACCCGACCGGTGACGTTATCGGATGTGATTCATCGGTTAGCTATTTCACATAATTGTGAATCTCGTTTTGAATAACCCACGTAATAAGACCATAATATTATAGCTTCTACAACTACCACCCAAGAAAATAATAATTTTTGTAAGAATTTAATGCGCGCTTAAAAAATAGGTAGGTACACGCATGCACAGGTCACCAAATTTATTTTTTGAAATTTGTCCATTTTTTAAATTTTGTAGGTAGGTACAAGTGTACAACACAGCAAAAATGTGAAATATTTATTTTGTTATTTCCCGTGGGCCGTGACTTGATTTAAATTTTGAAAAAATTCTGTATTCGAAAACTTTTTTACTAGGTTACATAGGAAAAATAATCGATGTTTTAGAACTGTATGTCTGTATGTATGTGTAAAAACTAAAAATGCCATCATGATTTTAGAAAAAACCAACATTTTCTTTAAGGCCTTATTGAATAGGAAAAAAAAATGTATTTCCATAGATTCATAGTGTATTCAAAAAAATAATCCAACCTGGCACCTATTTACAGTGCCCATGGGCGTAAATAGGGCGCGTAGCCCTTGCTGATTTATCTTAAGTCCTCCTTAAGGGGGCTGCAGCAGATGAAAAAAAAGTGACCTTTAGACCAATAAGCTAGACAAAACTGGAAGAAATTGGTTTGACACATTTTAATTTTGAAAACGGATTATGATTGATCAACAAGTTTACTAGGGAAGAATAATCAAGGTGATTTTGAATATTTTTTTTCTCAGCTGTGATATCCATGAATAAAAATATCGAAAAAATATGATATTTTTGTATTTATATTATTCATTATGACACTAACAATAATTGGAATATGCAAAATTGTCTCGATCATTCCCTAGCAAACTTGTTGATCAACCATAATCCATTTAAAAAATTAAAATCTGTCAAACCAAATTCTTCCAATTTTGTCTAGCTTATTGGTCTAAAAGTCACTTTTTTTCATTGACTGGAGCCCCCTCCAGCCACCTTAAGGTTTATTTTATGATACGGAATTTAAATATATTGAAAAACATTATAACAAACAAAATTAATGTTTAGATTGGTCAAACCTACATTAGTTTTCATTTTTGACAAAACCTACTGCAGCCCCCTTAAGATATTCTAATACATATGTAATCTTTATTCTTTATTATAATAAATTATAAACATAGAAATATTTATCTAACAAAATAGATACCTAATGAACATATTATAAACAAGTTTTATGAGAAGGGAAGAAAGATGCAATCATGATATAATTAATTATTGGTACATACTATATTAATATATATAATATATATATTTTATGACTATATAAAACTGTATAAATTTGTACAGTAATTCAATAAATACATTTACATTTAATTTGTCATAATGGGTATTATCCTCATATTATAAAAGTCTAAAGATTAAAAGGATCATCCTACAATCACTGAGTTAATAGGTTAATTATATCATACATAAAATGTGTAGTTTATATTATATTTAATATAAAAAAAAAGTAATATAAAGTCAAAATTAGGTAGGTACTTAAAATGTATAGTATATGCTGATAAATTAATGCTGTAAAATAACACTATATATTTATTTATGAACAGGATAAATATTCTAATAATTGAAACATAAAAATAAATACTTTAGTTTATAGTAAAATTATCAATAAAACTTATTCAACAATATCAATAACAATTATTGTCATATGCATAAATAAATAAACAACAATATTAATATCAAATAATTTTTAAAAATATTCAAGAAGAATATAATTTATAAATTAAGCAATCAAAAAAAAATATATCAAAACATTTTTAAAAATACAAGTTAAAAAAAAATTAAATAAAAATATCAAAAATCACGTAGACAAAAATAGTAAACATTTTTTTTCATAAAAATGTTGTTTTGTTAGTATTTTAAAAATTACCTACACTGAAAAATTAAATTTATCCATTATATAGGGTTGGGTTACATAAATGTATAAATTCTCGTAGGAAACCATGAATATTAAATTTAATAACTAATAACTAATAAGTATGCAACTTACTACTAAGTATATAATATATGACTATAATAATTTATAATGAAAAATCATTTGTTAGGGTATCTAATTATTATATTTTGAAATATTTAGCACCCCTCCCCTTCTTTAGAAAATACTGGTTTTAAATATCTTAAGATCAACACATGCCACTTTACACATGATATTTTATTTAAAATCATTGAAAATAGTATAGTTTATTTTATATTTTATTAACAAATATGTAAAAATAAAAGTAAGCTCATTTTGTTATGTTGGTATGTTTTGAATCTTTTATCAAAGTTGTTAAATTGTGATTGATAAATAAACAAGTGTTTATAGTAAGTTTCATTAGAACTGAGACTCGACGCTAATGCGCCTCGTGGTGTTTTTTCATTATGATTTCTAAGACAAGCGCGCAAAGTTGCGCAGCAAGTTTACAATTGATAAAGAATATTTAACACATTTTTTCGATCCTAGCTTGAAAACCCCTGGTTTGAGATGAAACCATCACGAAGCGTGATAGCGTTGAGTTGCAGTTCTAAAGAAACGCACTGTAGTATTTACATAACCATCTGACCCTTACAAGAAACACAAAATATTAATATTTAGTACAATTATAATATTTATGTGTTAAAAGCATACCAATTTACTAAATAATTATTTAATCATAAAAACAATTCAGGATATTATTAATTAACACCGTCAATTAGTTTATTTTCAACTTACTTCTGTCTAATTTTTATTTATGAATTTGATTTATCATTAAATCTTCAAACAAATTTAATTACATAATATAATGCAACACACAAATTAATTGTTGTCTCTGACTTAAACATAATAAAACATATCAAGTTTATGTACCAAATTCTTAGAATAGTTTGATTATAGTTAATATTAGAGCAAATTTACTTTATGGAGAATATATAAACTATTTCTGATCTTGAAATTTTGTTCCATGCTTTTGTTTTAAAACAGGTTATATAAATTATTTCTGCTTTACGGATTTGATGCTAAATAAATTTTGGCGTGTGTACAACAGAACCAACAATGTGTGTGGTGTCCTCTTAACAAATATCATACGACATATTTGTCTTTTGTCAGTTGAGCTATAAGATTTGACAACCTACAGTATATAAATAATACAACATTTAGAACTGGCAAATATATTTATACAATTATCATATTTTGTTACTTACCAAACATACATGTTATGTTTTATTATACCAAGTAGGTTCTCATTTATTTTTTTAACATTTGCACTATGCTGATATGCCTATTTATTTAGTCAAGAGTTCATGCAAATAGATAATAAATCATCAATTTGAGTAGGTAACAATGAAACACAATAAGTAATTTTCTGTCATCATAGTGGTGGAGTATGTTGATGTTTAATGATCTGTATAATCCGAATTCCCAGTAAAATTTTAACGTTTGAGATAAAAGTCATGCTATAACAATAAATAAACTTTAAATTAAAAATTATTGTAATTATTACAGTTTAAAATAACAGGATAATAAAATGTATTATTAAGTTTTCATAAAAGATTTCTAATAACATTGTTACATTTCTAGACAAATAAATAAATGAGCTACCTATGCAAATGAAGACATTTTCAACTATTTGGACTTTCACACGACCATGATTAGACAATAATACTGATATACATTTATTTTTTGACATATCCAAGTTAAAATCAGATTAGGTTACTCTTTTTTTGCAAGTGAACAACCTGAAAAAAATACAGAAAAATGTAGATTACACCAGAACACAATTATAAAGAACTCATCGCATACTGTATCAGCGGTTAGAACTAGTTACATACGCTACAAATAGTTCCTAACTACTGAGTTATACGATATTATACTAAACATATCGATGGTAGAAAGGAAAAAAGGGCGTAAAAGAAGTTCTTGACAAAATTTGTTTTTTTTTAATTAAGACGTAAACGACATAATTCTGCATTGTTTGTGCTCACCCGATTATCGATATGTTGATTATTGACAAATTTATATTCGATAATAAAATAATTGATAGTTGGAAGGCGTAAACGCCATCGATCAAATTAAAGAGTAACCACCAAATAACAGGCTTAAGCAACAAAACAATATTTTTGAGCGTAACCACCATAGCTGTGTATAATAATTTTAAATATTATTTAAAAATATTTTTTATCAGTTTTAATTAATTGTTGGTTATTATAATTATTGATAATATTTATAAATTTTGTTTTGTTCATTTTTAAATAAACAGAGTAGAATAAAATTATAATAATATTATTATTATTATTATGCTGGTTATAACCACCAAAATTCAGGTTAATAACAAGAATAAGGCGTAAGCACCAAAAAGCGTAAGAGACATACTACCAATAATGTTAGACATAAGCACCAAAAAAGTATATAAATTAACATTACAGGTAAAAAAAATAACAATTCTTAATTTATTATGTTATCAACTTATTTAGAATATAATTATCTAAAAAAATTGTTTAGGTGAAAATTCAATGAAACTATTTTAAACGGCTTTAAAAGTTAAAAAAAAGCAGAAAAAATGGTTGTTTGGTTCTCCTGTAAAATGTATAAAATGTCGCTTACGCCGTTTTTCCTTTCCACCTTCGAATTATTAATACTTGTGTGACAGATTCTTGTTTAGAGTGGGGCAGTAATACATCTAGACACACACTTAGATATTATAATATGACAGTTGCATATTCCAAGTATACAATATTTTATTCCACCAAGCATATAAAATTCAGATATTTTTTTGACTATTTTTCCATTTTCAATTTGCAAAAGTAATTAATTATGTAATTAGTAGAGGATGCAAGGTTAAGACTAATCCAAATACACGGTAAACACGGAATGTCGATAAAAACAAAAATAGAAAATGTGTTAAATAAAAATAAAGGCTATCAATTGTTGATAAAAATTTCTAACATTTAGTCGGGAGATGAAGACAATTTTGACGGATTACCTGAATATATGAATATTAACAATTTAATATATTTTAACTACGCACCGATCACTTCCGTGAACATTGAACGTTCTTTCTCTATATACAAAAATAATATGCTGACCGATAATCGCCGTGCATTCAAATTTGAGAACATAAGAAAATGTGTTACTATACAGTGCAATAAATTTAACGGTAAAATTACGAAAAAACTTATTAAAAATAATAATATCTATATTAAAGTTTTTTTTTTGTTTTTTGTTACAGATGAACATGAAGACGATACAGATGAGTAACCCGTGTAAAAATAATTTATATTATATTAAATACCTACCTAATTTTTAGATTTTTATTTTTATAACAATAATTAATAATATACTTTATACGGTTTTTAAAAACAAAATAAAAAGTTAGCAGCATATTTTAAAGCATATTTTGATGATTTTGACTACATATTTTGATAATTTTAAGTACAAGAAGTCCCAAACCCTAGTTATCGATAATAGTTGAAATAAAAATATTAAGTACTGCAAATAAACTTCCAAGGGACCTTGGTTCATTTTTCCAGTTAACACATATTCAAAGCCACAATCCCATAATAAATGATTTTTGAATTTAATTTTTGATATCAATATCACTCGGTCCTCTGGTTTCTATCTTGGTCAGGAATTCATTTTGGTGGATAAGTTTGGTGGATAAGTTGTTCATGGATACATATTTCCCAAGTGTTCAACCAAATCTGCACGTTTTCCATTACCTATACAATTAAAATATTATTAAGTAGATAAATTATAATGACAATTTTTTAATAAATTACTTTCAAATCATGATTAGATATCTTAATTCCTTTTAATGTGTACCGTCTATTCATATTTCATGACATCAAACTGATAATTCAAAAACTTTTGAATTTTATCGCTGTCAGGCAAAGTTAGAATTTTTCTAATTTGAATATAGTGTATTTAATTTCAGCTATTACTTATATTAACAATATTGATTGAGGAATGATTCAACTGATATTTATTGATTATATCTTCTATTAAATTACATGATATTTTTGGCAAACTAGTTAAAATTAGCGAACATAACAGAATTAGCATTTTCATCTCTACAAAAACAACCACTTTTCAAACAACTACACCTGAAGGACACTTGCAAGTCCTCGCGCAGATCATATCAAAGGAACCAACATCATATAATATAGGGACGCTAGAGACAGGGCATATTTAGATGCACCAAAGCCGTCAAGACCAGAGATACTTCACTCCACACTCAGCCAAATACTGCACGAAGACAACGATATTATACAATTATAATAAACAAACATTTTATTTACTGTTCAAATTGACTACTACTTTTATTTCAAACCATCATCTTTTGGATCCATGAAGGGGCTGCAGTAACACACTATTTAAAGTAAATTGAAAATTTGGCCTTTTATCTGACCTGAAAAATGTTCTTCTTTTGAATAAAAAAAAATGAACAAAATTCGACTATTCTACAGAACATGATAGTTTTTCCTACCAAGTAATTTTTGTTGATATAATACACCGTATCAACCCCCCCCCCCCCTAAATAGCTAGGTATCGAGCTGTAGATTAGTGAAAAAGTATAAATGTATTACAAGTACAAAATAAATTTTTTATTAGAATATAATCGACTGTATTTATAATATAGTGAGTTTTATGTGCATACAATTATGTTTGCCACAAAAACAGAAAATAATCCACAGAAAACAAAAACTTATCACAAAATTATCACAAAAAATGTATATCAAATTATAAATTAAGGTTGTGGACGATCGAGTGATGTAATAAAATTCAACAAAATTAAAAAAATTGAGTACTAAGTAATTAATGCAATAAAAATTAAAAAAAGTTAAATAAATAAAAATATAAAACCCTATCAAGATATAAGTGAAAATTTAAGATTGTGGGCAATTCCCCTTAAATAATTCATTGATGTAATTTCGTTGTTTTGACTTACAATTTTAAACAGTCGTTCATCATAAACATTGTACTTTTTTCTTTTTTTCTGACTTGGTTGTTCCATTTTGACCTAAACATAAGATGATTTAATAATATTATAAATAAATATTAATAAATTACTAATAATATGTTCTTACTAACTTGGGTACATTTTGTAAAATTAAAATACGTCTTCTGCATTAATAATAGTTTCACTTAAATCCTCTACTTCAATTAAAGTATATCAGGGGTGGCCAAACTTTTTTTGATTAAGATCTACTGAGGGAATATTTTTTCTTTTAGGATCGACTAATGTAAAAAAATGATTTAATATAAATAATAAACATACTTATATAAAAAAAAATTAAAGTGTTAAGTTATCTAAAATGAGTGTTTCACATTAAATTTCTAAATAATTTTAAAAAGTATTAACATTTTACTGTTGATGTAGAAGCGTGTCATTGCATATATCATGGCCAAACGAAGACTCCGTGCTTAAGTCTAAGCCTAACCTACTCAGCTTTTATAAATGTCATGTGAAAAATGCCATTTAACACTAACAGGTTAATTCAAAATATATGTATTTAATAACTGAATCTACTAAATGACAAATGCATAAGAATAACTAATAAATTCTAACAAGGGGATTGACTTAGAAATCGTCCAAGATCGACCAGTCAATCGCAATCAACCGTTTGGCCACCCCTGCAGTATATATTAATTTGTTGTGATCCTGAAAAATACTGTTGGCATTAAATAATTCATATTTAACCAAAAATTGTAAATCAATAATATATTTTTTTTTACCTCAAGTCCGATACATTCAAAATGGTAGTCATCGATATTTGGGTTGAATGTAGCCTGTCCAAATCTAACTTCACCTACACCGATACCTTCTGATGTTTCTTTACAAATAATAATTTCTCCCTTTCACTTAATTCTGGAGGCATTCTAGTGGTTTTATTTTCAGTTTAACCAAGGTACTTTTTTAAATCTGTATTTTTTTTCGAGTAGAAGCTTTGTCATATCGCCACATCTATATATAAAAACATATATCTATATATACCTATAATACCTTTGTATCAACAAACTGTAAACACTTGTTATTTCAACAATTTGTACGTCCGGCAATATAATTTAATACATTTGTGAATAAAATAGATATGTTAGCCTACTTTTTTTCCACTGGTCAGCCGTTTTGAAGTTCCCAAGTTCATCAGGTCGGCACTTTTGCTTGGCCATTTTTTTCCTTCACTAGGTTAATAATAAAATTAATAATATAAAATTTTACAAAAAAAGAATAGATAGGTATGCGTATAAAATATAAAAATTATTTTAACCTGTTCATAGATATTTGTAGACAGTTGAAGTTTTAACAGCCATTATAATATGTAATCTAAGTTTATATGATCGAAGATGATAATAATAATATTATATATATTGATAAAATGATAACATAATTTTATTAACAAAATCAATTAATTTTATTTTTTAACGTTGTCAACACTGTACATTTTACAATAATAATAAATTGTAATGATTAACAAACCACAAAATAAAGCAACCCAAAGCGTCCGTTGATTATAGAACTAAAGAAGTGTGTAGATCACTCGCAGTTTTGCGACACAAGTTATCTAAACCCAAGGTTAATAGAATATTAACCTTGATCTAAACCATACTCTTATAGCCTAATCAATTTTGAGTTTTAGCCGTTTGGATAGAATTTGTAAAATTTATATTATTACTCAACTAATTTAAATCATTGATTGTAATTAGTAAATACTAGTATTTCAATTAATAAAAGTTTAAATATTCAAATTCCACCATAGTAGAATAAATAACAATTAAGTTGTGAAAGAAAAATACCGCCGTCCGCCCCAACAGTTAAATAAAAATGGGTGGATGTACGGCAGTCAACTGTACAAATTCCTGTAAAAAAGGTTTTCGTTTATTTCGGTTTCCAAAAGATGTTTCAAGACAAAAAATTTGGATTCAAAATTGTCACCGGGACAAATGGGTACCTACAAATTAGTCAGAGTTGTGCGATGTAAGTTTTTTTAGTATAAATTAAGCACAATAATTTGTTTGTTTACAATTAACATTTAACATAATATATTTTCTATTATTTACTCCTCAACATAATAATATCAGCAAATAATTTCATATCTTATGCTTATTTTAATAGGTTCATTTTAAAGAAAGCCAATTTGACCAGCATCGTCAAGATGGCATAAAAAAACTAAAGCCAAAATATGCAATCCCGACATTATTTAATGTATCAAACCCACTTCGGTTATTAGAAACCAAAAGAAAATCTCTTAATAAGGTGCGAATCCGTATTATTCGGATTTATAAGTAAAAATATACAATTAGGTATCCATATTTTATGTTACAACAAATTTTTTTAATTTTATACCTAATTAAAATTACATGATAATGTTTTTAAAAATCTATTGTTCATTATGTTTTTTACAGACTATAACAGACTGTAGTGGTCATGTTGGCAGTGAAAATGCAATTCATACATCTCAGAATGAAAACATTTTGTCATATCATGAAATAGTAAGTTAAGAGTAATTAATTTAAATTATTTCTTACAGTTTGAAGAAGTTATGTTAATTTTTCATAATATGTCTATTTTAGATTTTGCGAAATAATGATATGTCCACCATTAATGGACATTTTAAACCGAAAGTTTCTGATTTCGAAAATTGTTCAACATTACTAAAAGAAAAGCAAACACTTTTTTTAGTCCAACAAGAAAATACTATTTTAATAAGGAGATTACAGGTATAAATTTTAACAAACAGAAATATTTTAAAGTTTGATATCAATGTAATTAATTGCAGGAAAAAAATAATTACTTGTTGTTGTTACGAAGAGAAAAGAAATTATTGGAAACAAAGTTACAAATAGCTTATGAAACCTTAGATGATATTACCAGGGCTGGAAGTGGTTAAAGGTAATAAAAAAACTAATTATGTGATTGATTTTAATCGTAAAAGCGACCAAAAAGTAATATATACAGGATATATGTATAACAGAAATGCCTTACCTTATAATCAGATTTAAAATTGGCCATTCTGGAATTTTCCAAAAATTTTAAAATAAATTTTAAATTTTTATTCTGTATTAAAAAATAAAAATACAATTTTTTTATATTATTCCCGTATCTCAAGTAGCTTATAATTATATATATAAATAAAAAAAATATTTAAATCAATATTAATTAGATCAAAAGTTATTTCATCTGTCAGGTCTTCCTGTTACAACCTGTACAATTATGCTTTATTGATTCCTAAATCTTAATATAATGCCATTAACATTTTTTCTTTGAATCTCTTAATACATTTTAGTTATCTGCTGCATATTGACCTGTACGGTCGTTTTGCGTTTTATGTTGGTCTCTTATCGCAGTTACCGTTTTATTATCGAATTTCCCGTGCATTTTTCAATTACGTCTATAGTAAGTTAATAAGTAAATTTCGCTTATCACTGTTTCTGTGTTATTCTGTACCCATCATATCTAGATATAACAACATAATGTTGTTATGTGCAATTTGCAATGAAGAAATATTTGAAAATGACGATATTAAGTGTACAAAATGTAATTTATTTTTCCATTTTGGATGTGCTGGTCAAAGAAAAGTAAATTTTAGAAAAATGAGCCAAAAAGTCATAAACAATTGGTCATGTCTAAAATGTAAAAATATGAATGCAGGAAATGAAATATCTATTGCTACTACTCCGCCTATAAACATAGATTGCCTTACTGGCTGGAACAAATTACTACAGGATTTAACTGACTTAGTTAAAATCAAGAGTGACAAATTTGATGATTTCAGTAACTAAATACTAGATTTGGTAACAGCGGTAAAAGATTTAAAAGGCAAATGTAGATGAATTATTACTTTTAATTGAAAGTGAAACAAATATTTTCAAACCAGATATTATAGTATTAACTGAAACCTGGCATGATGCAAATTCTTGTAATATATTTTTACCAGATTATGACGTTTAAAAAAAAAAATGAAATCAAAATGATGGTGTTATAATTTTATACAAAAATAATTTATGTTTAGATTGTATTGAGTTTGATGTAATAAAAGCAAAATATTGTAAAAATAATTTTAATTATTGTAAATAGTATTATAATTTTTTTCTGTATCCGGCTATGGATACTAGCAATTCCATTAGTAAAACAAAATAACTTTAAATCTCAATATAATCTTGAATTAATTAATTTTGATAAAATAGTTAACAATTTGAAAACCGAACTATGGATAGATCTATACAACAGCAAGAATGTAAATACATGTTGTGATATTTTTTATAACAAATTAAATAATAGTATATCCTTGGCAAATGGCAACGGAAGTTAAAAATATAAGTGCTACGTACAAAAGAATAAAACAATGGATGACTGCAGGGCTACTGTGTTCAGCACGGAATAAACAGAAAATCGCAATGAATGTTAAAAAACATCCAAATAATACAAAAATAATTAATAAAATAATTATAAAAATAATTTTACAAACATTTTAACTGACCAAAATAAATTTTTTTGAAACAAAATTTTAAAATGTTGCATCAAGTCCAAAATTGTCATGGAAATTAATTAAGGTAATTGCAAACACTGAAGTAAACTCATCAAACAATATAAAATGTATATTAATAGATAACAAAGTCAAATGTCATGAGATGAGCCACACGCTGTTTTAAATTTTTTAATAGCTTTTCTACTGAAATCGGGAAAAATTTATTAGAGAATAACACAAACTTTAAAAAAAGGAACCTAAAGATAATAAAAATGATTTCTAATTTGATGATATATTTAGTTCAACAGTTACAGAATCAGAAGTCTCAAATATAATTAAGAATTTAAAAGATGAAACAGCTGCTAGAATCGATAAAGTAACGGTAAAACTAATTAAGTACATTGAATCAATAATTAACCGCTAACTTATTTGTATAATTTAAGTATTGAAAAATGGACTTTTCCTGAGAATTTCAAAATTGCAGTAGTAACTCCTTTATACAAAGGTGGTGATCATAAATATGTAAATAAAAAAAGGTGCGTGTTGCAAGTACGCGCGTATGAAGTGAAACTATTTTACTAAGGCCAGTGGCGTAATATTGCGAATGTTTCATGGGGGGGGGGGGGGGGGGGGGAGAGATCAAAATAAATTTGTATGGCAAACTTGTGGGGGGCTTTGCCCCTGATACATCATCAGATTTCTCTGTTTTCCTTAAATAATTAACAAGAAAATGTGTAGGTAAAATTATATTATTAAATATTAATACATTAAATTCTATTTTTTTCATAAACTCATTCAAATTTTTTATAAAAATTAATATGACATAGGTAGGTTCCTAATAGTTTATTGAATAAACTGCAGTGACTGCAGTTAAATTTTTAATACATTTTTTAACCGGTGTTTATTTAACTTTGCATAATTTTAGCGCGAATTGTAATACTAATTATAAATTAAAATAAGTTT
The DNA here is from genome assembly GCF_005508785.2 of Acyrthosiphon pisum. Classification (NCBI taxonomy): domain Eukaryota; kingdom Metazoa; phylum Arthropoda; class Insecta; order Hemiptera; family Aphididae; genus Acyrthosiphon; species Acyrthosiphon pisum. The sequence goes on from NC_042494.1 coordinate 21,790,597, forward strand.
ATAAAATACGTCGTACATATTTTGTATGATTTTAAAACATTTAATTCCGGGCCTCATAATTTTTATTATTTTGTATAATTTAAAATTGTAATACTTACGTCAAGTCCAAGCTTCTTTTTAAAAAATTCAATGGTGTAATACTAGTTTCTGGTAGTTTACTTTTTTTTTCTCAATTTTTCTTTTAGCTTATAAAACTAAAATCAATTACTAAGTTGTGTGACGCTGACTATGAGGGAACGACACGGTGTGTACCTACTGTGTAGTGTCTATTCGACACTGTCTCATACTGTTTATATGTAATCGCAATAATCAATGTATAAAGTGACGGTGAGCGTTCGTAGAATTACTATTCGTTATACGAAATGTAAATCTTGAAGTTACATTTTGATTATTAAATTATATTTTTGGAATGGTGGTTTTTCCCATTATCTGATTACTCATAAAAAATCTAATATTTATATCAAAACAACTAAAAATTTTCTTTTTTTTCTTTGTCTATTATAGACATTATATAAATACAGCTTATGGTGGGGGGGATCTATTCCCCATATCCCCCCCGTAATTACGCCCCTGACTAAGGCACGAGAAAAAAAATAGTGACGTGACCGACAGGTTGGAATAACAGTTCGGGTCCATCACAGCAAACAACATGTTTAAATCGAGGCTTATTGCTCGTAGACTTTTTTCGATATATTGTTAGCATTACCCGGGGTGCACCACGTATAGGTCATATATCTAGCATCCCATACATTTATAAGAATGTTTATCTATTTTTTGAAAATAAATATGACAATCTGAAACATTTAATAGTGATAGGTGCGGTGTACATCCTTAAGATTCTATATAGTTTTTATATAGAAAAATATAAAAAAATAAAGAATTAGAATAAACTTATTTTAATTCATAAATGTCCATGTATTTGTCGGAGGATTCGTCTGTAGATAGTTCTTTTGAAAAAGTAGATATTATTGTTCTATGATACCTGAAATAAGATATGTAAGTTCTGGATTGAACATTTGGTAGGTACCGAGTAAAAATCGCTTCAATCTTAGTTCCTGATCTTGTTGTTGGTTTCATTGGATCATTAATCATTATTAAATTAATTTTGTTTCGGAAAAAATGTATAAGTGGTTTGGATCGTCCTGAGGCAAAGTTTAAGGTCCGTTTAATATACATATATATTAGTGGTTGGACATTTCCTCCCGCAAGGGATGGGGGAGTTGGAAACCCGCGTTTCCCAGCGGCGGGGTGGGTCCTAGTGACCTCTTGGACTGAAATACAGTAAAAAAGCAAAAAGCCAAAAAGGGGGGAGGGAGTGCTCCGTTCTCTAAAGCGGAAACCTGTAGTCCTGCACCTCCGGAACGGTTCCCAGTTCGTCTGGGGTTATTAAATTAAAACCCCACAGAGTTATGGCCAACTCAAAATGAGGGGAGTGGGGGCTTTTTTTGTCGAATGGGGAGATAATATACGAGTATTTATGAAAAAATAATAAAGAAATTATATAAAGAAGAAATTATGCAAAAAAAATAATGAAAATGATATACGAGTATTTATAAAAAAATAATAAAAAAAATATATAAAAAAGAAATAATGCAAAAAAAAATAATGAAAATAATATACGAGTATTTATGAAAAATTAATAAAGAAAATATATAAAAAAGAAATTATGCAAAAAAAATAATGAAAATAATACGCCAACACTGAACCCGGGACCGAGCGCTAAAAGTTTAGCCGCATTACCGACCGAGCCACAACATATTATGAAGTTTAGTGTGAGCTAAAGTTTGTACTTAGTTGGAAAATATACGGATGACAACTGACTGATATTAACGATAAATTATATTATAATATCATTATTAGGTTGTAAGAATAAGATAAAAACTATATACCCACTAAAATTATTGATTATTTGTAAAAAAACAGTAACAAACCTACCTATAGTTTTGAAAAATACATAAATAATTGTAGATAGTTTTTGTACTCACCTAATACCGCATGCACTCGTAAATTTTACCAACAATATTGTTATGTAGCACTCAATAAAACGTTGAACTTAATAAAATATTACAAACGTATTGTAGTTAATATAAAATATATGAACATTGATAAAAACAAGCACAAAATTAATAAGAATAATTAATTATCAAAATATAAATTAGAATTAACGGCAGTGATATGAAAAAATGATATCGGAAATACAAAACCTACTCCGACGCCACTTCAGAACAAGTGATGACCGATGGCGCGTTAGGTGTGAACATTTTCAAACTTATTTCACTCATATACAAACATCAGACATAGTTAATGCAAAAGTATATATATTTTAGATTCCTATAGTGGAGCCATAAATGTATTGATTTAAGATTTTACAATGATATGTGTTTTTTATCACATGCAGCTAGTAGGACAGGAAAAATGCTTGGATTTTCTTAACGGTGTCTTTTCTGATAGGAAAGTGAATCTAGTTGGTGCTTTGGGGAGATCTCAATGAAAGAATGAAATTCTCAATAGTTTTCAAAAGCGCAGGGAAAAAACAAAACATAAATTAAGGAAAACGGAAATTTTTATACTCAAAATCGGTTTTTTGACATAATCGATTTCGGTTTTTGGTGTAACTCTAAAACAAATATTCGTAGATGCATGAAATTTTCGCTGAAAGTTTATATTACCATTTTCTATAAACAAAAAATTTTCAAAAAATTTAGACTTGTTTTGAGCGGTTTACGAACATTTTCAGTTTCCAATTTTTTTAGTTTTTTTTTTCATTAATGTCAATAAAATTTTATCCGTTAGGTGAAAAAGCTTGAGAATTTACAAGACATTTGAAAAATATTAAAAATCCAGTCACGATTTTTTTTAAGCATTTAAATATTATAAGCAATTTTTACTGATTGTTTATATTAGCAAGTTCGAATGTTGACAAAAGGCGTAAAAATCACAAAAATGGAAAAATATGCAAATTATTTTAAGTTAGAATTTCATAAAAATGTTTCTATTTAAATCTAAGATTTTAAAATGTTATACAAGGTTTCTTATAAGGTTATCTACTTTTATCAAAAAAAAAAAAATATCTATAAGAAAGTAAAATTAAATTTTTATGAGCGTTTGAAGTTCAAATTTTACAACATTGGATATTCATTCGATTTCTCATGTAACGCGTTTCATATTTTGTTGTAATGCAAATCGAATTACCGTAGACACTTGAGATTTATAGCATATGTTTATTTTATAAATTCCTACACTTGATAACATTTAAAAAATATTTTGACTTGTTTTAAGCTGTTTACGGACAATTACAAATTTAAATTTTTACTATAAATATCAACAAAATGTTATTTGTTGGACCAAAAAGCGTTAAAATTTATTAAAAGGTTTCTAATATATCGTTACAACAGCAGTTAAAAAATATAAAAATGTTCAACTTTTATAGTCAAGGATTGAAAACATACAACAAGGTTCCACGTAAGTAGGTTATTCTGTAACCAAAAAAATACAATAATATAAAAACACAGTTTTTTTATAGTTATTTTATGTTCAAATTTGGAGGAAATTACATATCAAATAACCAAAAATAACGATTTTAGTTATTTTGATGTAATTGTATAATATTAATTCAACTTACTGGCTACTCGCTACTTTATTAACAATATAAATTACATAAATATAATATTAAATATCCACACTGACAAACCGTCACCGTTCAGAATCTTCTTATCTATAATAATGTCATAGATTTTTTTTAGATTGTTATATTTTAATTGTAAAGCTATAGTTATGAGTATTTTAAGATATACAAACAATTTATAATTTAAAAATATACATAGGTAACTCTCTTTAAAATTATAATATAATAATAAAAAGCCTATGTGTTGCCTAGATAATAATCTTCCCTTTAAATTGTATAAGTGGTCAATTCACTCTAATTTTTAACCAAAGGAGTAATGCGATCTGCCGATCGTAAAATTTGTTTTGTCTCGGACTTGTTAGACGGAGATAAGTAGGGCTGTGAATTCATAGGAAAGTGCATTTTTTTTTGGTGATTGTAAAACATAGCTTTGTGAGTACATAATTTGAATTATGTAATAACGAATCCATCTATGAAACTTTTATTTTGCATATTTTTGCATTTTTTTACGTTTTTAATATTTTAGGTCATTTTTTCGCATTTTTAGGTCATATTTTGCTTTTTTAGTTCATTTTCTAGTATTTTTAATCATATTCCGTCAATTGACTTGTTTGAAACATTTTTTTTTTTATTTTACACGGGCTGTATATATTATGTCAAATTTATATTTTATTAAATAATATTTTACACAAGTCACACGCTATATACGGGTTAGGTAAAGATAACGATTCGATAAAATAAGGCAATTGCTAGACAACTAGATAACTTAGATAAGTTATTGTGGCATATCGTATATCAGTCACGAATTTCCAGATTAAGTTATTAGTAGGTATTTCAGTATAATATCGTTTAGTACCTATTCGTCGTTCGCAAGTGTACAGTGAAGTGTAAAATGCCGAAATCAAAACCGCTTTTATCGTCAAAATTACGTAAGTACGTCAATGAATTTGGCGGTGATATTTTTAGTACGGATGGTACAATATTCTTCTGTAAAGTTTGTGAAGTTAGAATTTCGGCGGAAAAAAAATTTACAATACAACAACACGTAGCCAGTAACAAACATATTATAGGTGTCCAAAAAAAAAACGATAAAGAAACTTCATGTCTTCAAACTTTGATCACAACTTCGTCAAACTCATGTTTTAATAGTGACCTTTGTAAAGCTTTTTTAAGTGCGAATATACCACTGAATAAATTATCGCAACCAATATTAATATAAATATAAAAATTAAATTAAAACCATTTTTAATAAATTTTATGCTATAATTTTTGACATTTTATATTCTTTTTTTTTGCATTTTAAGTGCATATTTTGCATTTTAAGTGCATATTTTATTACATATTTTTGACATTATTAATGCATTTTTTAAGGTTTTTTAGTGCATTAAATTCACAGCCCTGGAGATAACACACGTGGGTACCACGTCCTTTTAAGTGAGTCTTAAAATTTTGATCGGAGTGCCTGCAACTGAAGTACCTACCTAATTAAAACTACGTTACTCTTTACATCAATCATTTTTATTTAAATTATATTTACGTTACCCGACATTATTTTTATTACGTTACTTTACCTTTACATTCAAATAGTAGGGCGTTACAAATAACGATACGTTTTAAAAAAATAATTGCAAAATCTGTCTATATCGAATAATAGGTAAGTAGCAGGTACATTTTTAATGACTTAATGTTATACATGAACAAAATGTAAAAGTATAAATTCCTGGGAACTTAATTTAAACTTAAATATTATTGATTATTATTTATTATGAAAACTTACAGAATCGTAAAAAAATTGTATTGATTTTAATTTCTCTCAGATATCCTAGCCCCTATAGTTTTTGTCATACGTTCTACATATATAACTTTACTTAATTTAAATTTTAATAACGTTTTAAAAAGTAATTTCGTTACAATTGAATAATTGTAAATAATTAAATAAAAATATATAATTAAATTATTACAGCGTTACTTCAAAAGTAATTTCGTTACAGTAGTATTTGTAATTTACGTTACGTTACTACCCAACATTACGGTACTTACCTACTATCTATGTCATTCTGAATATTTTTATATTATTGTGGTGGGCCACTGCCCACCACAACATTTTCCCCTGTCGGTCACACCGCCGCGGTTGGCAGCACCGCCCGGCACTGCGGCGTCCGTAGCGACGACGAAGCGTCGGACGGCCTGCTCTTCCTAGTTTTTTCTCTACCGTCGACGCATAGAGTCGAACGCGCCGTTCTACCCCGTCGTTCCGACCACGTGCTATTAACGCCGGCTTAAGCCACACGGTCCCGCTTCTTCCGCTGCTCACGCTGACCCACAGGGTCACGGCATTTCCGGAAAGCGCACGCGACCGTCGCCTTTCGCCGACGTTTCACGCTACCTTGTTGTCTTAACTCCGTCGAGTCGTCCGCGGACGTGTGACCGGCCTTCGGCCTCTATCGTTTTGTGTTAACTGGCCTACGGCCCCCTCTGTAAAATATTGTCGTTAAAGGTGAAAAAATAAACGTGATTATAATCCTACTCCATCCGAGTTGTTATTCGTTCGTTGTATCGTTGGCCGCAGTGATCTGCACGTGATTGTTCACCCGATCCGCTGCGCGCCACATTATCCTTATGAGTTCTTTCAAGTGATAAGTATTTTATTTTTTCTACGCATTGGCAAGATTATATTTTACAGATAAAACTAGCATTATTGATTTTACTCCATGGCGGTTACCATAGCAACCGTGTAGGTTTAAGCTGTTGCAGCTGCAAAAACTCGCAAATGTTGCTTTTAGCGATGGGGTGACTGAGCGGCTCGTTGCTTCATTCATTTCATCACAGTCCATGACCCCTTACAGACCTCGTTTGGTCGTTTAAAGTCCCCCATCTATTGTATGCACATAATATGCATACTTAATTTTTTTTCGAATACAATATGGTTAGAATATTGAACTGAACATTTACACAGTAGAAGAAGAGGACCATCAACCATCAGGCATCAGGTACATCTATTATAATTTATTATGATTAGCAAACAAATATATAAACTTTGTTTAGAATAAAATATGTAATAGTACTATTATTATACAGAGTGATTTTTATTTATACTGCACTAGGTAATATGGTAATATGGTTTAAAAATTTACCTTTTTATTCGATTTAAAGGACTATTTCAAATGATGAAATTGAAAGTATAAAAAATGTACATTAAATTATAAATATAGGTACAATACCATAATGCCTGAACGATAAAAAAAAGTCATCCTGTAATTTTGCAATCATATGATAACAACGAAAATATCATGATACCTCCTTCAGTTCTACCATAACATATAAATAATATACGAGTGTAAAAATGTCTTATTACATAAACTTTTTGTTATTCCTATTTTAGGTTGATACCCATTTAATCGTATTCTTATAGTTACACAATTACTACAATGACTATATGAATATACAATTTTTTTAAAAAGTTCCTATTCAAATTTTATAATTTTGCGTAAGTCCCTTTCTTGATTGCTATTGTACTAAGTAATATGATATAATATTATTTAGCACTACAAAAATATTTTATTATATAGATTGTATATACCTAGTACACAATTTATTAAATTCGCCATCCCGCCCTATGAAGTCATTTAAAATACATGACGTTATATTGGTTATATTGTATAATAAATATATCAAGTAAATAATGTTATGTTAAACCACTTTAAAACAAGATGAATTATATGATTCTATATGATATCTATATGATCATAATTAAAACAAAAATATTTTAACGAAACCTACATTACAAAAAATAATATTTTTAAGCTACAACCATAAACTGTAAGTCTGTAACCCATAAAGCATTATTATACTTATATTATTATTATTCAAAAGAAATTAGTACCTAACAGTAATTTTAGTATAAAGTATTACACTAATATTACTGATACAATTGAAGACAATAATTCTCTCATATCTCTAACTATTCTCATTTAAATTCGTTAGACGATCGAGTGAATGTTTATAATTGTGATCCACATAAAGTAAAAACGTTTTTTTTTCTACCTATAGTTATTGAGATACAAACGTTAAAACATTACGCCGATTCATCGCGTTATGTTATAGTTTAATTAATTGGTATATAGGTACACAATTTATATACGCAGTGAAACTAATGACATTGTGAGGGTGCGGTCCTGTTCCAATTATATAAAGTAATAAATGTACGGAGGTTTCAATGTGTTCATAAAATAAAGAACCGATACAATAAAACCTAGAATAAAACCTGTGTGCAACGTTAATGCGCCAGCATATTGTTTGTTCTTTTTTTCTTGGAAACGTCGCACGTCGGTAATATTTCATTATATCAAGGGCGATGACACAGTTGATCCGCTGCGTATTACAATTGACAAGACGTCTACACTGCCCACCATAAGTTAATATTATTATAATATTGAACATATTACTCAGCGTTCGTTGTTGCAGTGTGGTTGAGCGGGTGGGACGGATGAGTGGTATTGACAAATATCTGTAGGGACTGTCGCCCCTCCGACAAACACTTCGCTACCAACACGCCTTCGTATTTTACTATTATTTACACACTTCACCCCCGCGTTCGCCACAGCTTGTACACTACTCCACGCTTCAGTCCCGAATTACCGGGGAGCAAACATAATATCATATTTCTAACGAGGGTCGTAAAACTCGTATTCGTTATCGACTCGTTTTAACCCACACATCATTTATTTCTGTACATATTTATTTGGCTACGCTGATAAAAAGTGAAATTAATATAATGTTACTAACAGTAAGGTCATATTACGATATTATATATAGCATAATATGTATTAGTATCATTGTTTTACCTATACAACCACATGTTCTATGCACATAATATAATTAAATGAAAAATAAAAAATAATTTGAATAAAAATAAATAAAACTCAAATCAGTACAAAATAATTCGAATTTAGATTTCAATCGGAAACGTACGTTATATTTGATTGGTTTTAAAATTATGTTTTAGATTCTGATTCGGTCAAAATTTTTAACTAAGAATAACGATTTTAATTATTTTGTTGTAATTTAAAAACATAATTCGTGGATATATGAAATTTTTAAAGTCTATTGTCATATATTATACACACAATGACATTTTTATATGTCGTATTTTTGGCAAGAATGAATTTAACCTTTCTACTGCTCTAGCAGATACTAATGGCTACTTAATTAATTACTTTTATCACGATACTATCATAAATTATATCTACTTGGTAATATTGGCCTGATAGACCGTCTTTGCTCAGAATTGTTCTTCGTATAAAATAATTTTATATGATTGAATTGAAATTTTACACCATCCATTACAGTGACTCACTGGTCATTTGTACCTATTACTGTACAGCAGAGCGACATCCGCGTACCCTCTATTTTTCCCTTTATTTTGAAAACTACAATTTATTATTATTGCGTAAAAAGAATAAAATTTAAGTACCTAATAGTAGTTATGGTTCACGTATTATGTGTAAATTTAAAAAATACATATATAATTATACTATCCATATTTAAGAATCTTGACCGGTGTAAGTCGTCACGCCACTTGAAACTATTACGCATTATAGTTTTACATTTTTGTTCATGTACTTACGAATATCTTGTACAATTTTGTACAAGCCTTAAACCACCCAAAATCCAATTTCATCTTATGGGTCCGGCGGTGACGTCACCCCAGCACCCGGATCAATTATTTTTCACAAAATTCAACTTTAAACAGTGCTGTATTATAATGATTTATGTCTTTAATTTAGTACTATTGTGTACAACCAAAATTACATTTTTACAAAACTGTACAAAATTGTACAAAATAAAGTACATAATACTGCTT
>NC_042494.1:21800184-21800310 GCF_005508785.2 Acyrthosiphon pisum
GATTACAAGTTATGACTTCGGAAGTACGGGTGCTGGCGTAACGCACCTTCATTTAACGCCTATTCGCCTGGATGTTTAGGGACAAATCAACCCAGTTGCAAAACTTATTTCATCCCTTCAACACAA
>NC_042494.1:21800410-21825667 GCF_005508785.2 Acyrthosiphon pisum
AAACTATTTTTTATTTTCTATTGCTGAAACCTTTTTAGATTCTGAGGGAACGACGAATGTATTGATATTAAAATGTGTGTTTTTTTTTTGTGTGTCTGTGCACACGATAAGTAGTCGAAATGATGCTTCGATTTTCAACTTCAGTATCTTGTTTGATGGGAAATTGAATATTGTTGATGCTTTGAGGAAGTTAAAATTCTCAATAATTTTCAAAAGCGCCGGGAAAAATAACATAACAATTAAGGAAAAACGGGAAATTTTACGCAAAATCATTTTTCTTCAAAGTCGATTTTGGTTTTTGGTGTAACTCTAAAACAAATGAACGTATACACATGACAATTTCACTGGTTATTCATATTAGCATTTCCTATACACGATAAAATTTTCAAAATATTTTGATTTGTTTTGAACTGTTTAGGAACATTTTCTGTTTCCAATTTTAATAGACTTTTTTCTATGAATGTCATTAAACTTTATTTGTTAGGTAAAAAAGCTTGAACATTTAACACAAGGCTCCTACTATACTGTTACAATAACATTTGAAAAATATTAAAAATCCTTTGTCACAGTTTTTTTTATAAGCATTTAGAGTTCAAATCTTGACAACATACGGAAAAACCACGAAAGTTAGCAAATTAATTTGAATTGAGACTTCATAAAAAATTTTCTTTTTAAATCTAAGATTTGTCAGTTTTAAATTTTTTTAGTTTTTTTTCTATAAATATCAATAAAATGTTATTTGTTGTGTAAAAAAGCATGAAAATTTAATACAAGACCCCTGATATATTGTTACAATAGCACTTAAAAAATATTATAAATACATCGACATAATTTTTTTTTTATAAGTATTTAAAGTTCGAATTTTAACTAAATTTTCAATTTCCAAATTTCAAATTTAATAATTATTTTGTATTTAAAAATTTATAAAATGTTCAATTTTTATAGCTAAGGATTGACAATTTAAAACAAGGTTTCACGTAAATGAGTTATGTATAAATTACTTTATTCACAATAATATTATCAAATTTACTTAGTAATATCATATGCTGAATGGCGTTCTCTATACTCTCTACTCCTCTACTGTACAGCAGAACGACATCCACTTACTCGCCTTTTTTTATAATAAATATTTAATTTTTAAAAGTAATTTATTATAATTATTATTTCTGACTTGTTTGGATCGTTTGCAACACAAAAAACACTTTTTAGAAGTAACACGATTTGCATAGAAACACCTCATATTTTATATAGGTATAGGTCATCTAAATATTATTGTAAACATTGTAGGCAGGTACCTTAATATTTACTGTAATAATATTTTTGTTAGTATCCTTGTTAGTCTATAGGTACATATTATGTTTTAAATTTGAAAAATATAATCTATACAATATCCATCTTTGTGTTTTCAGACATGCAATTAATTTACAAAATATCAGAAAAAGATTTATTTCCCAAACTTGAACTATCTTCAGAATATACGATAAAAGATTTTGATTTGTTTGAATTGCATTTGTTATTTATATGCTTCACGATATTGTGTCAAGCTCAAAAATCCTATGAAAGTAATGAACCAATATTGCAAGTGAGTAAGAACGTAAAAAAGTAAATCAACTCATTTGAAGAAATAAAATTAATTAATCCTATAAAACAGTGGTAATCAGAGATCAAATGGCCAATGGGTAAGATGGTTGAGTCGGTTGAGACTTGAGACGGATATATCTCCCCCTCGTAATTTTAATTTTAAATATTTATAATATATTAGATCTCTAAGAATAGTATATCCTTTAATTATGTTTTTAATTATCAAAGTGTTCGTGTTATATTTAATTCATCAAATAAAAACCATATTATAATAAAAAAAACTATAAATATTAAGATGTCAAATATAACAAATTATACATAATAAATAATAAACGTATTATTTATAGACCATACAATTGTATATATGTAGGTAGGTAATCAAACAAATTTTGTTTCAGGATACACGTACTCAACATATATGTTATTGGTTATCTAATGTCACGACATATTACTTTATTTCATTATTGTATGCTGTGGTTAAAGAAGATTATGTAATATGTCAATGCTATCCAGAATTGAGGATAGAACAAGCGATAATGTGTACGTATAGCATTTATATAAAAATATTGAGGCAAACCGAAGTGTTTAATAATTAAAAATCATCATTAATAATTTTTAGGCAACATCGTCATGCTCTTAGATATTGTGTGATTCGGTAGGTAAATTCAAGTTCATAGGTAGTTCATAGTATAATCTCGAGTTCAAACAAAAAATAATGAAGAAATATATGTATTGGAGAAAACGTTGTTGAAAAGGTGCAGTTGGATCCCAAAAGTGATGATACTGCTGAAAAGCTGAAAACTGATTAAAGCTGGTGAAATTGGTAAATAAATCACGGTTAATGAGTTAAAATATAAGGATTATCTCTAGAGTACCTATATCTTATAAAAAGTAGCATTTTAGTATTAAGTATACCTATATGGCTATATACCTACATTATGCACTTATTAAGTTTGTAAATCAAGACTCAGTTGGACATTTCTTTTTACTGGCTAATGGGGAGACTACAATATTCAGATAAAATTCGAATCAATTTTAGCTTTGTTTTTTCAAATATCGCACACATCACTGACATTTAAGTTTAATCTATATCAATAATAAATATAATGGGTGATTCTTTTATCATTAAAAATTAAAAATTATTTAATAATGTATATAAATGTTTTTGAAAAAAAAAAAATATTTTTTAATCTTTTTTATCCCGGACATTATTTATAAGTTTTTACTTTTATAAATGAAAACATACAGTTTTAATTTCATATTCCAGATGAGAATATTTTTATAAGTATTTATATACATAAAAATATAATTTAGGACGAGTAGTTAATGAGTACTTCATCATAAGCATTATTAACGTTTGGATTAACGAAATGGAGTAGGTATAGTACCTACTCAGTTACCTCGAAAAGCGTTGATACACTACTCATCAGAACTTTAAAAACTTATAACTTATAAACTACTTTTATTTTTAATTTTATGTATTGAAATACTCTGAAAGTCTGAACCATGACAAAAAAATATTTTCAAAAAAAATACTTTAATAATGAGTGTCTTACGTTAAATAATTCACCCGATATATATTTTTTTTAGCTTCTACTGATCAATATAAAAAATTTAATGTACAAAAAAAAAATAACCTACTGTTTTTATGAGTAAAAAAAAAATAATAATAGGTATAGGTAAATCTAATATCTATTTATAAATTGTGTAGATATCTAAAAGTTATGATATAAATTGCATAATATCCCACAAATGAAGCCATTATGCCACTTATTAATGTGTGAAGTTTTTTTTATTGGTTGATTCATTAGTGAAGAAGTGTACCCACTGTTTTATTGTTATAAATAATAATTATAATTATTATTGTTGTAACTTTCCTCAATAAAGTGTGCATAAGCATAACATAATTCAATTTTTAAATGTATACAATTATAATTTTTAATTTTTAATTTTTTTTAATTATTATTTTAAGTAATATACCTATAGAGTCCCTAGTACTTACCTACATAGAGTAAAAGGTATTTTTAATAAACGTGTGTACAACAATAATTATAGTGCTGTGTTTTACTTTATGCCTATCTCTTTTAACCAAATTTTTTAACAAAAAAGTATTCTTTAAACTTGAATGAACATTTTCCTGGATTTTCTTGTAATCGATAAGTCGATTTTGACTAAAATATTAGCAATACATAAGAACCATTATGAACCTACAACAGGTTCGATATCACCACTGAATTAAAAGTAACTTTTAACTTTGGAGTTAAGCTGTTCAGGAAATATCTATGCATAATGCGTATCATGTAAGTTATATTGGTATAATATTGTCCAAGCCACGATAGCTATAAAATGTATAATTTTAATTGGCATGATAACCTTGGTTTAATTTGTCAATGATTAACTATAAAAAGGCGCGCAAGTGGGCACCACTCTGCTGTATAGTAGCTGGTACCTATGTTAGGATTGGGCATTGGGCCATTGTAATGGATGTGTTTAATTTGAATTCAATAAATTATATAAAACCAATGTATAAGAAAAACGATCGATAGAATACGGTCTATCACCAGTCATCCATATAACTAAGTATATATTTTAATAATATTATTTGTATTAAAGTAATTTATTTTTCTATTAAAGATTAGTAATAAAGTAAGTACCAATAGGTTGAATTAGTTTTTCACATAGATTTTTTAAAAATTCCTGTTTTTCCTTAATTGTTATGTTGTTTTTCCCGGATATTTTGAAAACTATCGAGAATTTTAAATTTTGACCTCCCGAATGCACCAACTAGAATCACTTTCCATCGATCAAGATACTGTTGAAGAAAATCAAAGCAGTTTTACTGCCCCAAACCGTAATGACACATATAAAGAAAACCACATCATTGTAAAATCAATACATTCATCATTCCGCTCAGATACCCCGTTATATTAAATAATTATTAAGATGTATTGATTTAAAACTACACGTTTCGTAAGTATAGGTACGTCGTACGTAAATGTACAAATACAATATTATATAGGTAGGTAGAATAGGTAGGTACACATACCTACCTACCTACTTTACTAAACTTAGAGAATAGTGTTATTGACGTATATTTTAGTATACGAGAATGGTTCTCAACTTTTGTGTACATATAATATAATACACAAGATAAAACCAATTTTTTATACATATAGGTACTTTTTTAAATTAAAGTTGAAAGTGAACTGTGGGGGCTTTGCCATATTCACTCTGCTTAGATTTAATGACTAATGGAAATAATTCGAATATACCATGTATAGCTTTCAAGACCAACGTTATTGTACAATAATATAATATATAATATAATAATATAATATAATGTGTTACTTGAGTAAAAATGTTTTATAATGGTTTTCTATTACTGTTATCTACAAGCTGTTCTAAATTAAAATAACAAATTATTTTATTAATTTGTTGGTGACTCATGCACAAAATTTAAGCACCCAATTATTTGCGACCCAAAATTTAGTAGCTTAAGTCGGGTTGAGAAACGATGGAATAATAGAACATAAGCATCTGAAATCCGCATTTTATAAAAAAAAAACAAGGAGTAAATCTTTTTAATTGTATTAATCCAATATAATTTCTTCATTCTTCATATAGATTATTAGTGTTATACATTTATACAATGCTATTACAATCTTGATTGCAAAGATTCGTTTTTATTTAATACTATCTGATCCTGCACGGCGATGCCTGTGACAAATTACATTTTAATTAGGTATGTTTATTATTATTATTTATAACCAATGGCAGCGATTTAAATAAAAATAAAAATATTCGAGTTTTACGAGATAATAAATCTAAGTGTGAGCCGTTCTTTAAAAATCGTAATTTAAAAATTTGTCTGGAGGTGCACATTTACCTACAATAATTTAACTGTGTACCAAATTGCATTACTATGATTGCGATAGACTTGGCTGTCAATCATTTACAGACACACACAAACATTGCCTTTTATTAATATTGATAGATATAAAATGTATCAATTTTTCCTTACATTAAAAAGAATATACTTACAAGTTACGATTAACCATCCAATGCTACAATGTAATAAATTATAGATTTTAGTATTGTAATATAAATAACAATGTGTTGGCCCTGTTTAATAAGCAACTGTATTATTTATACATTTTTAAATTAACAAAGAATAATAGATTATATATTATGCTTAAGACAATATAAAGGAATAGGTATTACATAATTTTTAAACTTGATTGCTTTTGCTCGTACTGATGCTATTATAATAATTGCCCTGGAATATCCTGATATATTTACTCAGGAGTTTTTATAAGTTGTGGAGCTTGTGGTGGCAAATCAATAATTGGTTGTTTTTGTTCATTTGGTGCTGATATAGAAATTTCCTTTTTTTCGATTTTAATTGGTTTATTTACAGTTTCTGTATTAGAAATCTTCATAAGTTGTTTAGGCGGTGGCAAGTCAATTGAATCCTGAGATTTTTGATGTGGATAATATATTGAAACTTTTTTTTCTATAATCGTAATCGGTTTATTTACCATTTCTGTGTCAGAAGTCTTTATAGACTTTGAGGGTGGCACATCAATTGATTCCTTTTGTTTATTATGTGACAAGGATATTAGGATTGGTTGAGACGTTGATTCAGCAATGTCGTTTTTGATTATTTTAGGATATTGTGACGACGAATCAATATTGGCTTGTGGTCGTTGGCTTACTGAAGATAGAGATACTTCTTTTTGTACAATAATCGGCAGATGTACCGGTTTGATGGCAGGAGTTTGTATTAACTGAGAAGGTGATCTGTCACGCAATATGTCTACAGGTTTCGGCTTGTTAAATTGAACTGATGGAAAGGTCGAAGATGGTTTGTTTTTCAAATCGTTCTGGTTATTTGGTATATGTGGTAAAAGCGGAGACAGCTTTAACGGGTTACTCTGTTTGTCGCTATCTGTTATCAACCCTGCTGTATCAATATTATTATGTATTTCAGTTGGCTGTATTAACTGATCATTTAGGGGATACTTAATAGATTTGTAAGGTACTGGAAGAGTCAGTGACGGCTGGGTTAGTTTGTTATGTAGGGTTTCATCGACTAATTTATCTGATATTATTTCGTTTAACTTAATATGTTGTGGTGTAGAAATTAATGATTTAATTTGGTTCTCCTTATCTTGTAAATTTAATTGAAGTAGTGAGTGTTTTGGATTTTCACCAATAAGATTTTCTTTCTGTAAAAGTGGTAGTGTACGATGTAATGGTTCATGATTCAATTTCTGTGAATTAATTTCAATTTTTTTTAAACCTGCAACTTTTGATTTTTTAACCATTAAATCACCATACGCGTTGTCGACAGGTGTAGACTTCATTTTCCATTCACTTGTTATTAGGTTTGATTTGTAAGGTTTGTTATTTTCCAGTGCAGGATGGTTGTGGCATGGTAAGATAGCATGCCTTTTTACGGGATACGATGGTTCACTCGAATCCTTAGCTAAGCCCAGATTTTCAAAATTATCGACTCCATATAAATCAGGTAAAGGTTCATAATTATTATGATCAACAACCGGCGGTCTGTTTTTTAAACAATCACATTTATAAGTTGAGTACCGCACTCGATCGCATAATACTTCACTATCCTTATTTAATTTAACACTCTCAGATTGACAAGATATAAAGTTCCACAATAAGACCTGAGTAATTGTTATCAACAACAATTTCGGTGACTGGAAAGACAATAAAAAAAAAATAAGTACCTACACATTTTATAAATACTTAAAACGTAAAAATATAATAAAAAATAATGTACCTACATAATAATTTATTATATCAAAATTAAAAACAAATAATTCTATAATTATTTAGCATAAAAGGTAGGTACTAAAAACTAACATCAACATGGTCAACTGCGTTCTCAGTAGTAAACAGTTTAAGTAAAATCTCCTCTGCTGTACAGTTTAGCAGGTCAAATAAACAATTTGCACATTTTCGTGATTTTTAATTTTTGATGACTTAAAATGGTTATAAAAAAAATTGTAACTATATATTTTTAAAGTTTTTCAACTGTCATTGTAACAATACATTATGAGCTTTGTATTACATTTTCAAGCTTTTTGACCCAACAAATAAAATTAGTTGATATTTATAGAAAAAAAAAACGAAAAAAATTGGAAACTGAAAATATCCGTAAACAGCTCAAAACGAGAAAATTACGCCATGAAGTATGGTAAATTATATAATAAATATATGGTGATATTTTAAGTATCTACGCAGTTATCGAAGAAAATCGAAGCAGTGTTACTGCCCAAAACGGTGATGTCAGACACAAAAACACACATCATTGTAAAATCAATACATTCATCGCTCCGCTTAGAATATAAAATAGGGGCTTCAGCAGCCCCAGATTTTTTATTTAAATTGCGTCCCCGCTTATGGATATGTTAAGACTGAGTTAAACGATAAATTATTGCACATGAAAACAATTCTAAGGGGAGACGGTCTGTCAACCTATTATACTACGAATATTTTATTAGATATTTATAATATAGGTAGCAATTATAATAATTTATTTTTTGGTAGGTAGGTTGAATTAATTTTTCCCGATTAAAATATAAATTATATTTAATATAATTTATAAATCATTATAATAATAGGTACCAACATATTTATATTGTATATATATGTATATCATCGTTATTGACTTTTGAGTAGTACCTATAGTACAACGAGGAGAATAGCTAAAATTAGTCAAAATATTTGGAAAATGTCATTGTGTATTATAGTAAATTAGTAAAATATAATAAGTAATAATAGATATACGTAAAAATGTAAAATATTCAAGTCTCCACGAATACGGTTTATATAAATTTTATATTTATTTATATTACGATCTAATTGTATAAAGTATAATAGTTTTTAAATATTCACTTCAAACGCGCTGAAATTATTGTAGCTGTAGGATCGACTTTTTTTTTTATATTCCAGTATTAACAACTTATATGAGGAACCTCATATTAAAGCAAAAAATGTGTATGCCATTATAATTTTGGGCGTAGGTTGCCAACCAGACATTATATATTATGTCCAGGACTCGCCTTTGAAATGTCAACGTTAATTTTTTTAATGTACCTATTTCTTAAAATTTTAAATCCCTAAAAGAAAAACTTATGAGAAACCAATCATGTGTGAAAAAACTTACCATGATTATTTCGGAGTTCAGCATACAGTCTTGTCTGTACTATGATGCCACAATACACTAAGTACACTAAGTTATAAGTAGGTTGTGATTCGAGCCTTTGCTTGCTAATCGACAATTGTTCAAGATACGCCTTATAAGAAAATCAAAATAATGTCAAAACTTGGAATTTTCACATTCTCAGAGTACCATATTAGGTATGTATACCTATATATAAATAATTAAAATAACTGTTTTTATCCATAGTAATGTATCAAACATTTTTAAACACGAGCACACCATATAATATTATTATGAAATAAAATCGTAAATGAATTTAATAAAATAAAATATATCTTAATTATTAGGAATTATTTTACCTATAATATGTATTTATCTAAATATTAAATATTATAATAATAATTAATTGTGCAATTAACGCGTATTACGTGTACGTCAATACGGAAAATACGACAATACCGGAGAATAATGTAATGACTAATGAGTAAACTGCAGTTACGTAGACTCGTTGTACTCCTAAGCTAAAATAAATCAAAATATTTTTGAAAATTTCATTAAGTATCCATAAGAAATAATATATATATATATAAAATCCAAATACCACAATTGTCCTATATATTATGCCACAAAACAAAAACTGCACTTTTTTTTTGGCAATATCGTTATTATAATAATATGCGTATACTTTAAATTTTCACTAAATACTTATATTAGCATTTTCCATATATGGTACATTTTTCTAAATATTTTGACTCTTTTTGTGCTATCAAGCTATTTATAGCTAATAATTAATAGCTATGAGAAATTTTTAAGTTTTAAAAGTTGTCATTAAGAGAATAAAATACAGATTTAAGAAATTATTTGCATAACATTTTATAAGGTATATTTTTGTGGTATACCCATGGCCTTCAATTATATTAGGTAGTTTAATATTTAGATAGGTCTTACTGTCTTAAGTAACTATATTATACATTTATAATTAATTATTTGTTTATTTAACATTTATAATTCACGGTTCAGATGTGTGACCTTAGATCAGTGGTCTCAAATTCAAATTACTGATGGGCCATATATTTGGACGTCAAATATTTGCGGGCAAAACACCTTTTTTTTTATTCATCTAAAAACTAAAATAAACATTATAAATGAAGATTATTTCTTCTATTGATTATAATTATTATAATATAACTGTATTTAATACTATGTATTACAAAGATATACAAATTGATTTTTTGTTTAGTAATTATTTATTTTACTCTTAAAATTGTACTATATTATAGTACATTGGTAATTGGTAAATATAATACCTATGATTTAAGATACTATACAGTTTACTCAACACAGCATTATTTGCCTGTGCATGCCCAGTGTTTATCCACGATTTCGGACTGCGAGTAGCTCAACTAGCGCCCAAGTGGAAATTAATGTAGTTAAACAATGTAGGTAAATTTTCATGAGACACATTTTTTTAATTTTAATATACCTAATACATATAATAATGTACACTGAGAGCGATACTCCCTCATATGGTGAACAGCTGATTTTTGGGGATAAACTGTAAGCATCACTCAGGAGACCAATTTCTATATACGGCGTTGAGTAACCTGTATATTTTAAATTGTGATAATAACTAAGAAATGAACACATATTATAGATTAATTTTGATTTGTATTCACATGTAGGTAAATAAAATTATTTAATTTACATAATTTATATATTTAAAAAAAAAAAACACGTTTCCATTAAATTGTAGTAGTATCTTTTGCCGTTTTTCTTTTTCGAATTCTTATCATTCTTTCATGGAGTTTAGCTAACCTCTTCTTAATCTTTTTAATTAAAGATTGCGCTTTGTTCATTTCATCTATTATCTCAGCTTGTCTCTGTGATGAAGTAATTTCTGGAGCTAAAATGTAAAAGTTTCATGTTGATGTAATGAAAGATTATAATTTTTATTACATATTAGGTAATAAGTATTTATAAATGTTATGTCAGTAATGTCCACTCATCATACTTTTATCCAATATAGTATAATTCATCATTCAGATTTGAACATATAATCATAAATTATATATAAAGAAAAAATTTAACTTTTCTATAGAATTCATTCAATGGTTTTCCATCTTTCGTAAGTATTGAATTTTCTATTTTAGGTTCACCGTAGTACTAGATTGCAATGAATCCTAGCGGCAAATCATAAAACTGTCGTACAGACCGTGGTTGTTTAAATAAATGTTTTAAACATTTCTCACAAGAAGCGCTCACTAGTTCTTCATTCTTATTATAATTGATGATAATGCAATTATGAGAGGGTCCATTTATTTCATAAGGTTTTAAAACCAGTACCTATATCTACAACTATACTACTTACTCTCAAAAACACGGCGAGGCTCGATCCCTTCATTTATACACTCGAAGTAAATACAAGATATTTCCGCCAAAAACATAAGTGGATTATATCCATGTTCATCACCATCTCTATGATTGTTGGTAAATCTAAAATGTTTAAAATTAATTACAATTCATTACAATAAATTAATGTAATATGAAAATAAAAGGGACACAGACAATCTTAAAAATCAAATTCTACATTTAACCATGGGATATTAATGTATCATTCATAAGTTAGTATGCACTAATATTATTAACTGTTTGAAGGCGTTAAAAAAAAAAAACAAAAAAAAACATTACAGTTTTAAGACAATAAATTAATTTACTTAAGGGAGTCGAAGCTGGTTTTTACAATTTTCCGAGATTCTATAAAATTTGAAAATTATATTTTATATTTTGGTTGCTACCTTAATTATAATACATTCCTACTGATCTACTGCTCAGTGCAGTGTATTATATCAACAAAAGTGACTTCACAGGAAAATCTTTCACGCCTCGCTGATAAGTTGAATTATAATAATTTTTTTTTATTTGAAAGATGAGAACTTTTTTCAGGTCAGATTAAAACCAGAATTTTTATTTAGTTTTAAATAGTTCTAGAAAAATACACTTGAAAAACAAGAATAATGTGTATTATTTAAATAGGTACATATTTTAGCTTCTATAATTATAGTTTTTAAAATCGGGCTTTGATTAGACCTGCAAAATGTTCTCCTTTTTAATAAAAAAAAATTAACAAAACTCTTCTACAAAGTATGAGAGGTTTTTCTGTAAGGCATGTTTTTGTACTAAAAACTGTGCAGCTTCGATGGTGCAATACGATTGCTCACTTTTTACCTTTTTACCTGAAAAAACACGATTTCGCAACTTTTTTCCTTTTTATATTTGAGAAAATATAATACAATTGCGCACTTTTTACCTTTTTATATTCGAGGAAACATAACGCGATTGCATATTTTTGACTAATATTACACTATTACGTTATTACTTATTATTAATGTTGGGAAATTTTTTGAACTTAACATATTATGACCTTATAATTTGTTTTTTTTTGTTTGACGCGCAATAAATATTTCATACTAGATATACGTATCAAATTATTATTACTTTTATTATCATTATGAGTAAATTTTATTTCTTTATTTTTGTAGACCAATACCGAAGATTATTCCTTTTTTTGACGCGTAATAATTGTGATGTATTATATTATAATTATTTATTTTTGACTATAGGTATTACGTTATTATTAAAGTTTTTGGACTTTATGATATGATTTGTTTTTTGTTTCAAGTACCTAGGTATATATTATAATATACTATGTAACTATACTTAGTTTTAGTATTGTAATTAAATCATTAAAGATATTAAATGACAATATCATTGTTAATTTCTTTAATTCCAACAATACAAAATATTTGTTTTACGCAATCGTTGTTGGGTTTTCTCAAATATAAAAAGGTAAAAAGTGTGCAATCGTGTACGTCCGGCTTCGATGCCATTAAGATAATTAAGATGAACCCTCCATAATACCTATATTGTCTGCGTCTCATTCATTTTTTTTAGCTGGACTGATAATTGCCCCGATGGGCATAAAGTTTAATTACTTAAATAATAATATAGGTATACCTATAATACTGGTTAGTTGTTAATATAAGATAACTTATTTTCATCAGTTCTAGCTGGTACCTAATACACTAAAGTAATCGATATCTCGTATAATGCTTAACATCAATTTACGTTAATCTGTTCCAAATTTTTGATATTAGCATAAATATTTGGGTAAATTAACTTATTTTCCAACCCAAAGGGTAATATTATCAGTGTCATCTGGTAGGTATTTTAACAATAATTTCAACTTATTTACGAGTATATAATTCAATGGTTAGCAAATGGTGTGCCCAGGAACTTTGAAACAGTTTAAGTTTATTTTAAATATGGAAGCAACCGAAAACGTAGTCTTGCGTGTTTATATGTAGTATTTAATCATAGAAGTGTATTATAATATTATGTCTACGTCAAGGTGTATCAATACACCTTAGTCTACGTATTTACTCGTATTGTAAAGCTTATCAGCAGTCTGTGAAAAGAATTGTTAAGACGCCACACGGGCATTTGATGTCCCCGTCAAGTGCGTAACATATCAAATTTGCGCTCAACAGATCACGTTTATATCTCAATAGTTTATAAATTAGAGTGAATCGACCTATTGTGAAATTTGATGGTAAGTACATTATCTGTGTTTTTAGGTGGTTTTTTTTTTACAGTAATTCAGTTTTTAAGTGGTTTATGAGTTATTTAATTTACGCTATAACTATTACACATGTGAAACTAGATACAAAATTGAACTATTCTAAAAAACCCAAATATAATATTATATAAACGCACATAATGTTCTTAACATCAAGTTTTATAATAAGTCGATTCCCTCTAATTGTTATACAATTGTAAGACGTAAACAACAAATTCGTGTTTGCGTCCTCTTAAGATAAATAACTTAAGTTAAGAACTTAAGAACTATAGCTGAATGCTTTACGTCAGTGGAACATAAAATAAATTGACAAATTAAAAAGATAAAATTTGCCATCATTTCAAAAAGGTTAAAAACCACTGATATAAAGTATGAATATCAGAATATTTAAAAATGGCCATGACTACAGAATATTGTAAAAATGTCAACGAGAGAACACAGATAATGTTCTCACCTTTACTCTTATATTACAGCTAACAAATTTTAATTGCTGAACACAGAGCTACTATTTGTCCAACCTCTTAAATCTATATTATATTCTATTAATACAATAAAATTACTTTTGAAAAACATTAGCATGTTCTTCTATCTTTTTTTCTTTAGTAGCATCCATCAAAGTATTTGGTTTGTTTAAAGGGTGATTCTTGGCATATACGGCTGAATCAGTTTCTCTTTCTTCATAGAGTTCTTGAAGAGCTTTTTTTCTTTCTTTTTGATTATTTTGCTCTTCTGATGTACTAGTTGGACTATCTGATATAGTCTCTTCACAAAATAGTATGCTATTTAAATTATAATCTGGATAATAAACACTTTTGCTAGTACTGGGCATACTATTTTCATGAAAACCTCGTATTCTAGTACTTGTAATATTATGATTGTATAAATCTTTACTACTGCAACTAGAAATACTGGGAACAAGTAGACTACTTTTGCCAAGGACGTTAGTATCAAAAGGAACACTTTTAGCTTGTCTAGCTCCAGAGAATCTGGTTATTGATGGTACCTTTTTTTGCTAAAAAAAATATTAAGATTGTTAGTTGGTAGTAGGACTTATGCTATTTGTCTTACTAGTATGAATAATATAATAATAGTATAATGTGTATGTACATTAAGTTTGAATAAACCCAATATCAATTCTAAAAACTATAAGTTAATATTGAAAAAAATTTGTTTCTCAAAACTGTATTAAAAATATTAAAACTCTAAATGAGTATACCACTCGTGTGGAGTACTGATAGAATAATAATGTTTTTTTTTTTTTATTTGTTATATATATTTGAATACAATTTTAAAATTTAAATATTTTGAAATGATTAAATAATATATTGTCATTATTTATAGCATATATACTCTATAGTGTGCTAACTACAAAAAAAACTGTACTCATATGCAGTATGTTACGTACCAAAAAACATCACCTACCTACTCTTGTGTCATATTTTCATTTTATTTTATTACAGGAAAGTATCTGTGACTTGAGTTATTAAAATAAACAACTTATTATAACAATAAAACAGTCTTACAATACTATAATACCTATAAATCATTAATTATAATGTTAAATATCTGATAAACTACCGGTAAATATCCACCAAGACCCACAATAACTAACTTTTAGATATTAAATTATTTTAGTCTGTGTTGTGACCTTCCACCTTTCTGTGTTACGCAACAGATTTTTTAGACCACCAACTAAAAGGTAGGTGGTGGCAGTCCATTAAAACACATCATGACAATTTATTTGAAGTTTTCTGGGATGAAATAAATACAGCATACCAATATATGACATAATATAAAAATATACTTATAACATTAAATGTTAATACATTTATAAAAATATTGAACACTGTAGTTATAATATAAAAAAATATTATATTTTGTATATAAAATCTGTGGCAATATTTGAACTTTCTTGGAGGTTTTTAAAGTACATAATTATTATATAAACCCAAAGATGTTTTCAAAATACTGAATGAGTACTTGAGGCCACTTGTGTTTTACAACTTCCGATTTAAGAATTACAACTGTGTCTTTCCACTTTACTAGATAAAGGTTGTTACCAGGTCTAAATATGGCACCAATAATTTTTTCTGGCTGCTCACATTCATTGGTGACATCCTATGAAAATAATTTGTTATCAGTTATTACATATTATAACAATTAAGTATTAAATATTTAAATAATAAACGCAAATGGAATTTTGTTAGACATCGTTTATCAAATTATGGCATACAATACTATTTAGATCATACTTTTTTTTATATAAATTTATATTTTTCAATAGAAGTTTGTTATTATGATTATCCGTCATATTAAATTTTGAATTTTATTATATTTTAATCATTAAAGAACACAACATACCAATATATGACACATTAAAATAATTGACAATTATGATCATTATTCACAAGCAATACATAAGTAAATTTTAGTTCATTGAATTATTGTTACCTAATCAGTAGATAGGTATGTATGTAAAAATGATAAACACATATAAACTTTTTTGCTAGGTAGCATACTACATGAGTACCTGTATTATATTAGACTTAGGATAATTATTTTGAATACCAACTCTAAAATTTTACTTAATAAACTAAACTATTTATTATATTATGAAGTGGCGTACAAACCCCATTGGTGAGAGGGGGGGGGGTAAACCACACTCCCATAAAAACATGGTATAATGATTTATTTTATGGAATATAACAATACATTTTTTTTTTATATATATGTAGTAGGTATCTCTCTCTCTCCAATATTATATGCATTGTGCAAACTATTTTTGCAAAAAATAATTATTATTGTATTGGCAAACTGTTGAGAACAATTAATCAATCATGCCAATGTATATAATATGCATAAACAAAATAATATTATTAAATGTATTAAATAAACATTTTAGTTTTTTTTTAATTTTAGGAACAACTAAAAATATTTAGGCCGATAAGCAAAAAAATAAAAGGTTATTATCAAAAGATATGTCTTTATGTAATGTATAGCTTAGTTTATGAAGTGAAAATTTAAGTAATGAAATGCAAAAAAATATTATCTTATCACATATTTTATTATTATTAAAAAATAAAAAATATGTTTTTTATTTAAATTTCTTTCATCGCTCCACAAATTTCCCATAAAATAAAACACGAGTTCAATAAAAGCGTTACTTTTAGGAAATATGAAAATATTATAATAATCAAACATTTTTTATATTATTTGTTGTTTTACAAATATAAAATATGTGAAATATAAAATTGTATTTTTATATGTATTTGAATAACTTACTATTGCATCAGAAGTTGTGGCTTGCTCATCTCCATAGTATACACCTGAATTATCTCCAACAATCACTGGCGAGTCATTATCAAATAGCACATCTCCAATAACACTAAATTAACAAAAATAATACCAATATTAAATAATATGACTTTTAATAATATGACATTTCCTCTGTCCAGCGACATGACACTGAGCGAGCTCATCAAAATCCATATTTCTACGCAACACCCTACTATAGGGAAACCGGATTCGATAGCAGGGCAATGCAGAATCTGCGGTTTCAATCACTGGACAGACCATAGATTTATATGAATTTTATAAACTTACACAGGCGATGAGATTAAATCATTTGAAGTTGTTTTCTGCTCTTCTTTTAGAAATGATACTCTAGATTTGGTAGTTACAACTTCTTCGGTTTTTGATTGTGTATGCTAAAATATGCAATAAAACAAAACATTACTTTTTGAAAACATATTATATTAGTATAAATAGCTATGTCAAGATTTTATTTTCAATCGAGTTACTACTAAAATTGAATTAAATGAAATATATTGAGTTATAAAGTGAAGTAAAATACTTCATTAATCAAACATTATAGATTTAATTTTGTAACTGCAATAATAATAGATATATACAGTATTTTTGTATAATGAAATAACAACATTTAACTTAGGTCAATCAATAATAAGTCATCATGATAAAAAACAAAATTAAAAATTGAGAATTATACTTAATAGGACGTTACACTGACATTTGTTGTCTATCTTTAACAAGTGTGAAACATAGCAAATTGTACGTTTTGCAGATTAGTTCCGATAGTATAAAAATTCAAGTGAATTTCTTACTAATATTTCTTACTGACCAAACAATTATTATTAGGCAATACCTACTAATTTAAACTCCTGATAAAATTAAGCAATAAAAAGCATATAAAAGATATTAAACAAATTTTACTTTTTGTATTTCATCAAGTTTTCCTTTATTTAAAGTATCTTGCTTAAACTTTTTTAATGGAGTCCTTCCTTCAACAAAAGTTTCAATTTGTTCTTTAAGAGCTTTCTTTTTGCTCGTACTTGGTAACCCAATATATTCAGATTTTACAGTAACAGCTTGCTCTTTTTTTATAGTATTTTGCACAGTTGCATCTTTATTTGTTTTTATAGTTCCTGCATCATTTTTATTTGTATCAGTTGTATTTACATCTCTTATAATGCTGTGACTAAATTTATTATGTGGTGTTACTCCCCTTTGATGACTCGACATAGTACTTCCAAGTTTTCAATCAAAATCCTCAAACTATGTAAATATCTGTAATACAACAAAATAAAATTATTAATTCTATTCGAAATATATAAAAATAAAATTTAGTTTAAATTAAATACTTAAAACTTCAATAAGTATTATGTTCATACTTTATTAAAAAAAAAAAATTAAATGTTAACTATAATCTATAAAATTATTAAAAAAAAAAAATTGTTTGAGTGTATTGCTCATATAGTGGTTTTAAATATAAAATAACTTATAATAAGCATTTAACAGCATTATTTTAAATTATGAGTAGAAATAAATATTAATTAGTAGCTTGGTGTGGCGGAGACGCATTGATTGTAAGTAACGACCACCCGGGATGAATATTATACAATATTTATAGCGCAATCGTCTATAAATTATTTATTAAAAAAAAAAAATTGTTAAAATATTAATTAGAACAAAAGTTATTTCATATGACAGGTCTTTCGGTTACGCCTAGTGTAACTAACATGATTCATATTGAATAATTGCACGATAAATGTATCTATTTAATATTAATAAATATGTTATTGTTATATAATAAGGCTAATTAAATTGATTATAATATTACTAACTATTAAGTATAAATATAGTAATACTTTAGTTATATTTCTATTTTGTAAAATTTAATAATTATGTAGAATGATAGACTGATATCATGAGTGTTGTAACAAAAATAAACTAGTTGATGATTTTGCTAATAGTGAACAAACCCTACTTATACATGTGTTCTCAGTTATTAATTCGAAAAATATATTGTTTTAACAATTTAAAAATTAAAATATATTGTAAGCAATTGTTTTAAATATAAATTTTTGCGCCAAATGTAAAGACCAATGAGAAAGACGTATGGATTTATTTGATGTGTGGAATAATAATTGATATTATTATGCAGACTTCTATACTACATTAGATAAGGTACTCTTTTACAATTTACATTGTTACAATCGAAGCTCACCTGTGGACGGCCGCCATTTTGTTGGTGAGCAAAACATTTCATTATATAAAATGTTGAAATTTAATGAAGCGTGGTGGGGATGATTCCGATAGCTACGGGAATGCGTATATAGCTATAGGCTATAGGTATAATAGGACATTTAATTAAACAGGTACAAAGTACAACAATTATCAATATGTTTAATGTTAGGTATTAAGGTACCTTAGGTAATTAGGTCGAACGGTATCGAAATTATCAGTTATAGCTTCTGGGCTTTACAAATGAAAATTATTCAGTGGTACTAACTATAACAACCGCCAATACTTTGAGAAGCTGTATCTCACAAACCAATCAATAAAAAATAAAAATGTTAACGCGTAAATTCATAAAAAAAAAATTAATTCATGATATTTTTATTATATGTTACCATTTGAAAATCAAAAGTTGATAGTGGTTTCACCAATAAATATGAGGGTGAAAAAAATTATTTTAGAAAAGCATAAATCTAACAGTTTAAAAAAAAAATTCAAAAAAAGTTCATTTTTTTCGAAATAATTAGCGTACCCACTTAAACGGATCACCCTGTATTCAAGTATATTCAAGTATTCTTGCATAATAATTATGTAATATAATATCTAAAAGAGGGGGAAAATACAATTCTGAATACCTACACACCATCGATGCCCACTGATTCTGATCAATAAAAAATACCCACGCACCTTTACAAAAATGAACAGTAGCCGTCTTATTTAAGAAACTATAAACGTACGCGCAACATGAACGCTGGCCAGACGATCCTAAACGATGCAGGAAGAGTGGAAAATTGACAGTCCCGGATACGGCAGAGATGGGATAGGTAGGTAGGTGTCTCTATTCGAGATCAACCAAACAGAGAATGAAAACCAATCAGATTCATAATTTGGATCGACAAAATGTAAATAATAATAATAAAAGACAAGCTAACTGGTGCTATGCATCGTTACCAGTAATTTATCTGTCGTAGTGAAGTTGTTGATCCACGGCGAGGAACTGCAAAGTTTTGCTGGCACGTCCGCAATCGAGTAGTGATGATGAAACAACTAACGCCTTCGTAATTAGTCCTTACTCCTTAAACGCCTTTTGCCGCGGCGTATTATGCCCGTCGTGTTTAGCTGCTCCGATATAAGCCAATGCGTTTTTAATTCGACGGAAAACACCGTGTATAGAGACTACGGTCTTGGACGCACAGACGACGTATGTATGTTGTGCTCAGTGGCTGGCTGTAGTGTGACGTTTTACGACAATATTACTTGTTGTTGGTCGGCAATAAGACGTGGCGACCGGTGAAATGATGACGTGTTCTTTAATTCTTATCTACCATAACCTATAATGTGGCTGGCAACAGTTGGATTAAAATAATGTAATTTATTCTGTGTAAGCACTGCGCACGAACGCAGATCGCTCTCTGGTTGTTCGTTTTAACGAACTTCGACGACTAAACCTTCAGCTGCTCCACCCCCCTGCCCGCCTACCAAGTCAGGACGATGATATAATAATTAATATTATCTACTTGATATCATATATATATATGGATCATATACTATTGTGGTGGGCCAGTGGTCCAACCACGCCAGTCTCGCCTCCCTACGTTGGCAACACCGCTCGGAACCTCCGCGGCGTTCGCGCCTACGAAGTGTCGGGCGGCTGTCACCATTTTGTCTTTTTACCTCACTCCATCTTTAGCCAAAATCTCAACTTCAACTTTTTTAAAAAAAAAACTTGTAAATTTTTTCTTCTTTTTTAAGGGGGGAGTGATGTGGTGGGCCAGCGGCCTCACCACATTGCTCTCGCCCCTCCGGTCTCGCCTCCCTACGTTGGCAATACCGCTCGGCACCTCCGCGGCGTTCGCGCTTACGAATTGTCGGGCGGCTGTCACCGTCTAGTATTTTTAGTTTTTACCTCGCTCCGTGTTGACGCATCTGCCGTACTCGCGACCGTCTCCGTCCTGACCACCCCACACACGTGTCAGCACGCCCGCTACTGCGCCGACGCGACCACAGGTCTAGGCTCGGCACCCAAGGGCACGACCGTTTCTGTGGCGTCAACGACGAGACACGATCACGAGCTGTGCACGGTCGTCAAAATATTGCGACTAATTCCGAGACCGGCATCCGCCATTTTTGTAAAAATTTAAATTTCTGTTTCAAATAAAGTACTCATCCGATTTCATCTCACAATTCGTGTAACCAGGGGTGGACCTACCATTTTTCCGCCCCTAGGCATTACAACACTAGCGCTCCGTACATAGGCGTGCTCCCACTGGTGGGGGGGGGGGAGTAATGTTCCATGAAATAAAACAAAACTATAAAAATTGTATTTAGGTATTTTTATATTTATACATACCAACTAAACAAACAAATATTAATACAATTTTGCATAGATAAATTCGTACACTTGTACAATAATTAAATTATTTTGCGCCTTGATTTATCTGTAGCAAAATTATCTATGATTTGCAGGGGAGGATTGGCCTATCGGGAAATCGGGAAACTTCCCGATGGGCCGGTTCTTGTAAGGGCCGGTAGAGCCGGTATAATTTTTATAATATAATTACAAAAAAAAATTATTTTTTTATAAATTAAGCATAAAATATATTTAAAAAATCAAATACCTACGAAGGTATTATTTTTAATATCTTAAACTATTGCAATTCGTAGTAGGAATTTTGATAGGTATTTACACTATTTTCCCTCCAATTCATGCTAATGTATTATTTAGAAATCTGTGGTATTGGTATTTTAGTATTTATATTTTATACTCTATGGTAGAATTCAGTTAGTTGCGTGATAACATCGATAATCTTATCATTATTTGTATGTATTTTGATTTTAAACTTTTTTACACAAACGAGTTATCAAGTACTTACAACGTGTATTTAGTGTAAATATTCGATTGAACTGTGCAATTCAAATTATGTGTGACGCTGGTGAAAAACAAAAAAAGGGTGGCGTGGCTTCTCGTAGATTTTTTTTTTTTTTGATTAAGGTAGACATATTTATGAGGAATCTTGTATTACATTTTAAAATCTTAGATTTAAAAGGAAAATATTTAATGAATTTCTAACTCAAAATAATTTGCAAACTTTCGTCATTTTTACGTATTTTGTCAATATTTGAACTTTAAATGCTTATAAAAAAAATTGTGACTATGGATTTTAATTTTTTTCGTCTGCCTTTGAAAAAATATACTAGGAGCCTTCTATTAAATTTTCAAGCTTTTTTACCTAGAAATAAAATTTTATTGATATTTATAGAAAAAAATACTAAAAAAATGTACACTGAAAATGTGGTTTAGTCCAGGGCTTGAAACCGTTTTCAAAACCGATTTCAGAAACCGTTATAAACCGTTTTAAAACCAAAATTGAAACCGTAATAAAAAACGAAAACGAAAAAAATTGGATACCGGTATTAAAGTCAAAACCGAAACCGGAAAAAATTGGATACCGGTATTAAATTCAAAATCGAAATCTGAAAAAATTGGAAACCGTTATTTTTTTTATAACAGACGTTTTTAAATACGTAAATTCCATTAATACGCATAATTAATAATCATAATAAACTTGAGATCATAATTAATTTTGTTGATAAACATTTCATTATTCGCAAAATTATTAGTTGCTTTATAAATAGTAATGACTTAAATTAAAGTTACTAGCAAATACTATATATGACTATTTACAATACGGAAGAAAGAATTATAATTGTATAGACGACATTGCCCCCTGAAAATACTTTAGAAACTGGTATACAAAACTGAAACCAAAAACGAAATTTCTTAATACCGGTATTGTTAAGTTGAAACCGAAACCGTAAAATTTCAAAACCGGTATACAAAATCGAAACCGAAACTGAAATTTCCTAATACCAGTTTTGAAAAATTGAAACCGAAATAAAAAAATTAAAAACCGGTATACAAAATCGAAACCTAAACCGAAATTATTTCAATCGGTTTCAAGCCCTGCCTTAAACAGTTCAAAATAAGTCAAAATATATGGAAAATGTTATGATGTATAGAAAATGCTATAATATAAACTAGGGATCAAAATTTCCGGAAAAAGTGGTTTTGACGAAAAAAACTGATTTTTTTCTAAAGAACCAAAAAATTAATGTATAGTGGAAACAGTCTAATAAATAGTGATAGTTGACTAAAAGTCGATAGTCTGTAGTAGATAAATCTAGAGAATTCTATACTTGATTTATAAATGATTATAATTTGTAATATTAACTATTAAAGTACTAACTATTAAGTATTTACTATATAGTCATTTCTTATAAATTATTAATATTATTTAATTTTTACCAACTTCCTAAGTTTAAAAATATAAAAACTATCAAACAGTTACTATAATACTATGGGTAAATCCGCCCCTGCGTGTAACTTTTATTTATGTTGGTCGCGACGAATCATCGCGTTCGCCGCTCACCACATTGGTGACCTCGACGTGATACTACCTACTACCTATCTAATGTTAGAATAACCAAAATTACATTAATATATTATTAGCTGATAAATAAATAACTACAATAATTAGTAAATATAAAATGTAGGTAAATGTCTAAATAAAACTTGGGTAGATAAAATTATCGAAAGTATGTATAATTATTGTACTTACCTTTATCGGTTCTTCAGTTTTTTGGGTTATTAAAATAATTTATTAAAGTTCTCTTCATTATTTATTGGTTCTTACACTTTGCCTTGTGAACAATATGAACTATACTGCGACGTTGGCACGCTGCGTGATCAATACTCATACTCGATAGACTATAGAGAATAATATTATATTGGGACATATTATGTTGTTAGGCTTGTTTATTTTATTATATTAGTTCACTATTATATAGAACCTAGGCTGCCCGACCTTCCTCCGGAAGAAATTATTTTTTTATAATTTAATTCAAACACATATGACTATTTTTTGGCTATACAAATAATATAATATAATTAATTACATATTGTAGTTATTGTTATTGCTAATTTCTGAAAATTATATATCCTACATATTGAATTCAACCACTGGTGTGGTAAATTTTATTCTTTTTATTATAGAATAGAGATAAGGTAGTGAAAAAATGTAACAATAAATTATTTGTTCAATGAATAATATATATTTCAAATGGAAAAATATGCGTTAGATACCCGTATTTAGAACTCCTAGTTTTCAATCTATTAATATAGGTAGGTACGTATAATTGTCTTATCTCAAATTGTCGAGTGACGAATATTTATAAAATAGAATCTCGGAATTTAATTTTTGTTACACGATCGTTAACTATAATAATATGGAATACCATATACTATATATTCAGGATTTAGCTGGTTTGGGATAATTAAAACACCATAATATTTAAAAATAAAAATTAAGGGGACCAGTTCGGGGCCACTGACTTTTCTTAGGGGGCCAGGCTGTAGAATTTTTGTATAATTTATTGTATATTATGTTACTTATATTAGTATGACAATATCAAAATATTGTTAGTATTTTTAATGAACTATGTGTAAAACTACCGACAAATTACGAAAAACCGCTACATATATTGACCCACTTGTAACCTACTGTACAGCAGGCGACATCCATTTACCTGTTTTTTTTTTTTTTTTCTTTTTTTTTTGGTTTTGATCGGAACGATGAATGTGATATTTGAGAACTACCTATGATACTTTGTTCTTTCCCAGCATTCAATTTTGTTTTATTATTTTTAAACACAAACTATGCAAATAAGCGCAATTAGGGGGGCTTAGCTCCCTCCCCCCAAAAAAAACTTTAATAGCCACCGCAAAATAAATTATTTATTTGTTTTATAAATTATTAATAAATCTTTAAAAATTAAACTGTATTTCTTACCTTTTTTTTTGGTGGGGGGGGGGAGGGAAAATGTAATTATCTAATTTTTATTTAAACTTTACAATTATTTTATATTTCCTATGGTAAATATGGTAAATATCATTAGCTGCATATGCCTGTATTTGTTTGAAGGAAACGATTTATATCAGTATATTAGTAAGTTTAATATACATAATTATAATGAATATGCACTGAACTAAAGTATAGCAGTAGCGGTTCTGCCGTTAAATTTTTGAGGAGGCAACGATATTGTACCCATCAAGACATGTTAGCGCAAATCCCCCAATTCTCAAAACTCATTTACTTTGTTTAAAAACCATATTTTTTCTTTAAAAATCTGTCAGAAGATTTTAATTTTCATTATTTCTTATAATTAAAATACCTAACTAGAAATTATTAACTATGTGATTCGGCGCTCATACTCACAATATCTATCACACAGAAAATACAATAATACGATTCAGATC
>NC_042494.1:21825717-21833492 GCF_005508785.2 Acyrthosiphon pisum
TACAATGCTACTAACAACTAGGTACATGAAATGATTGATCAAATATTTTTTAAAAGCAAATAAATGCAATAATTATCATATTATTAATATTTAATTACAACTATACGGTGCCACAATTACAATTTTGAGGCCCCGGTTCAAAAATATTTTAGAGGCCCTTTTAGTTTTTACTGTAGTATTGGCGGAAATAGGGGGTGGGCTTAACCACCAAATATACCATTATATAGAGGTTTAGCTCCCACCCACCCAAAAAAATAAAAAATTATTAAGTTATTTTGGTTGTGTGGGAACCTTTGCTCACGTTGATGTATAAAATGTTTGCCCCCCCCCCCTGAAATTTTAATGGATTTCCACTTATGTACTGTAGACAGTGGCAGACAGGATACAGGCATTTTAAGAGTTAATATATTCAACAAAAGTGTCCTATACTCACTTGTCATTTTTCTTTGGTATTTGCAACATATGTAACAAAAAAATGTCTAACTGCACTTGACTATAATATTTAAATAATGCTGATCACTAAGTATTATATTATATCTTGATTTTGATTAAAAAAAAAGTAAATACTAATAACAAAATAAATCCACTTATTATAGATAAATATTACATTTATATAATTATGTAATATTTATTACATTTATAAATGGCATACATTTTTTTATCTTAGGAATTAAATATTTAAATTAGCCAGTAAATTCCAGTGCAGATAAATTTTGTAAAATTGAAGATAGATACAAATAAGTGAATCCATAAAGTATATTCAAATAGGTCACTGTCATATTATATGGTGTTAAATTTGAATTCAATGATATAATATCACTGTATAAGAAAAATGATTCTGAGCAAAGACAGTCAGTCAACCTATGATATTATTAGGTATATTTGATAGGTATATATTATTGTGAATAAAGACGTAAAGTAATTTATATATAACCAATTTACGTGAACATTGTTATAAATTTTCAATTATTAGCTATAAAAGTTGAACATTTTATACATTTTTAACTACATAATAATTATTAAATTTTAAATTTGATGTATTTTGTCAAAATTTTAAATTTAAATGCTTAATGCTTATAAAAAAAAAATTGTGCCTGTATATTTTTAATATTTTTCAACTGCTATTTAAACAATATATCAGAAGCCTTGTATTACAATTTGACGCTTGTTGGCCCAACATATACAATTTTATCGATATTTATAGAAAAAAAAAACTAAAAAAAATTAAATCTTAAATTGTCCGTCAACAGCTCAAAACAAGTCAAAATATTTTGAAATTTTCATCGAGTATAGGAATTGATAAAATAAACATATTTTGATATAAATCTCAAGTGTCTACGGTTATTTGTTTTTGAATTAAAACAAAATAAGAAAATCGCTAGATGAAAAATTGAGTAAATATCCAATGTTGTAAAAATTTGATCTTCACACGCTCATAAAAATTTAATTTGACTTTTTTATAGAAATTTTTTTTGTTGATATAGGTAGATAACCTTTTAAGGAATCTTGTATTATATTTTAAAATCTTGGATTTAAAAAGAAAAATTTTTATGATTTTTCAACTCAAAATAATTTGCTAATTTTCGTGATTTTTACGTATTTTCTCAAGATTTTAACTTTAAATGGTTAAAAAAAAAAAATTATAACTATGGATTTTTAATATCATGAAAATTGTATGTATGGTCATTTGTTTTAGGGAAACAAAAAATCTATTTTGCGTGAAAATTCCCGTTTTCATTAATTTTTCTTTTGTTTTTCACGGCGCTTTTGAAAACTACTGCGAAATTTTTAATTTTTGACCTCCCAAAAGTACTATCTAGATTCACTTTCCCATCAAACAAGATACTGAAGTTGAAAAATAAGCATTATTTCGACTACTAATCGTGTATACACAGACACAAAAAAAACACATTATTGTAAAATCAATATATTTATTGCTCCGCTTAGAATCTAAAAATAAAAATACATATAATCTTTATATTGTCGAAAAATGTTATTAACACAGATATATACAGGAATGTTAATAAAAAATATAGCTGTTTATAGAAATAAATACATTGGTATTGTTGAGCCAATGAAATAGGATATATTTTATATACAAGAAAAAACAAAATTCAAAATGATTGAATTCTTATATTTGATTTTACAATATTGTTTTATAATATTATGTATGGTTATGGTAAAATTAGAGGCCCTCGTACATACTTGTGAGGCCAATTAGGCGGTGCCTTGACCCGCCTGTACCTGCGGTAGTTGTGGCACTGCAACTATATTATACTTAGTAGGTACTTACTAGTTCCTTATAGAATGTGAATTTTTGCACAACGGACAGCACACAGTTGGTGCTTGGCTGGACGTGGCAGATAACACCTTTTGATTGGTTCCGTACCATGATTTATAACTATTTGGTTTACTATGATTTTTTGTTGAGTTACACGAGGTGGCAGAACCTGGCAACTGCATGGTGTACTTCTGCCGAGCGTACGTGATTACGCAGGAAATCAATACACACACTCATCTGGGGGTTTTGTTTATCTCCGACAAGAAGTTCCCAATACGAGAACACAGTTCATAATCGAGTTTATTTTCATAAAGGTGTATTAGTATAGGATTCCATTGACGAATTACGAATTCAAGATTGTCCAACGCTGAAGTATGCTCAAGGATTGTATTAATCACAGTTTTAATTGATGAAGAATCATTCCACTTAACTTCAGGAGGCTTCAAAAGCGCGTCAAGATGAATCCGTGCCAGATTCCGTTTATTTCCATATCTCATTCGCAAAAGATCCCAAGCACTTTGGTAATTTGCTGAAGTGAGTGCGAGGTGAGAAATGAGAGAGAGAGAGAGAGCTTCACCTTCGAGGGAAGTTTTCAACGTTTCAAATTTTTCTACGTCTGGTAATTCAGGAGCGTGAGATAAAATTGATAGAAAAAGATCCTCAAATCCTTGCCAGATCTTTACCAGAGAAAGTTGGAAGCTTGCGCTTGGGCAGTTGAAACATTAATAAATTGTTGATACCACTTGGCTGATTTAAGGCTGCGATATTAGAGGCTGAATTATTAAATTTTGATAATGGAAATGAATGGACATCAGCAAACGTGGCAAGTTCGTAATATAATGTATCGAAAAGACGCAATCAGTGAAGTACTACATGGATTGTCAGTAACGTAAACAGGGGCAGTTTTCTGACCTATAGATGTATCCATTATTTGGACGTCATCCTCAACCTGGTGACGAAGCTCACTCAGCATCTGCCGTTTCTTGGTACGTTTACTGACACTTGATCTATCATTATTGAACTCGCTGGAAGCCTTTACGAAAGCATTTATTTTTGCTAACGCTCTATTCACTCTGCCTTTAACGTCGATGTAGTGGAATTGAGGAATAGTCATTTTGTTTAGTTAACCGTTCACAGAAATATTGAAGACTGACAGGTACTGCTATAGTTAAAGCAAGGACGGTAAGAACAAACTCGAGAAACGAATTCGCAGAGGTACTACAGTATAAATACAGTGTCTAATAAAACAACACCAACTGACACTTGGCAGAACAGAAGAACGATAATAAAATGTATAAAAAAAAACTAAACCTAAAGGAATGTATGATAAAAATCACAGTTTTCTTTAATAATGTGAGGACCAAAATATTTCGTACACTAAACTCATTATGAACTTTAAGGTGGTTGTATACTGTAGTGTTAACCGTATAGGAATTATATAGGAATAAAACCCCGAAATAAACTACCGAACATACTGGCTATACTATAAGTATATTATATTTGTAATTAAATATTATCAATGTGATATTTAGACTTATTATAAAGCGTTTAAAATATATTTGCTCAATCATTTTCATGACGTCTTTGTGAGTAATATAAACTAATATTGTAGTCCGGGGATTTTTATTTTGATCACCACAGATATACTATACTATTATTGTGGAAAATTAAATTTGATTAAATAAATATTTTTTTATATTCTTATGTGAATATATAATATGGGGGTGTGTGGGTTACTTTTTATGTCATACCATGTGGGGGCTACAGCTCGAAGAATAATTTAAATTAATTAATTTTTATAGTACAAGATATTATACCATATTTACCATAGGTACTTATATACTAAAAATTCTCAAAAAATGTTTTATATTTATTTTGTAACCATGGTGTGCATTTATTTTAAAATAGTAACCCATACTCTTAAATTTATATTCGAAAAACACATTTATTGCTGTAAACGTGAAAGTGTTAAAACCAAACATTTTTTTTTTTTTTATTTATTTATTTGAAGTAATCTACAATCTATACATTTCTTAGTATAATAAGTAG
This sequence comes from Acyrthosiphon pisum, assembly GCF_005508785.2. Classification (NCBI taxonomy): domain Eukaryota; kingdom Metazoa; phylum Arthropoda; class Insecta; order Hemiptera; family Aphididae; genus Acyrthosiphon; species Acyrthosiphon pisum. The sequence continues at coordinate 21,830,048 of NC_042494.1, forward strand.
GTTTGATAGGTGACAAGTAAGAGAGATGTGAATAATAAGATTAGGGAAGATACCCAGTGGTAACACCCTGTTAAAACCAAACATTTAACTATATTTAAAATTTGTGTAAAGAGTGTATATTAGAATTTGGAATACAGCGCAAAACGATTTCGCGTGAGCTAGCAACACTATAGTATACTTTAAATTTTATTTTTTTAACTTAAGTTTTTGGTAGTTTTTTGAATTCAAAACTCATTACATAATCACACATTTATAATTTGTATTCATTCAAATAAATACTTCTAACTACAAAAAATATTATTTTAAAATATATATATTATATTAAATCAATTTTCAGTTTTAATGACTGGAAGTGGCTGATATGGGTGCACAATTTTTAAAAAAAATTAAACGATTCTCGTAATTATCACAATAAAACATTCAAATACACATTAATACATCATATAATTTATATAGCTTAATATTGGTACATATTATTTTACATGGTACCTGCATGTAAACGTGCACCAACTAGTATGCTAGAGGTACAAGTCAATAAATCACAACTAAAATTGTCGTCACTGATTTATATTTATACGTATGATTATTGTACTTATACCTACTATGGTATTTGGTAACTACATGCCTTTAGGTTAAAAGTCTAGACAAACAACGAACATTAGGTATAAACCAAGTTAACAATGACGTCAAGTGAAATCCATTACGTCTCAAGGTTAAAGATTGGAATTTCGGATTACGATGTAGGTATATAAAATGTATCTATATACTTTCTGGCAGGTATAAATATATAACTATGTTAATGGGTTTTACTTGTTGATATACTTTCATACAGATTACAGACTATATTATGAATAATTTGTTAGTTGTATACTTGTATTTTAGAATTTCCTAAAATCACGAAAACAAAACCACCGGAATAACGATATCACAGACTATAATACAACCGTATTATAAAATGTCAAGAACTTAAAACCTATTTACATATACATTTATGGAGTTTAAAATGCATTGAAAATGAAATCCCAGACCAAATCAGCGGAATTTAAATAAATTGACTGTAATTCTCCTATTTAGACCTTAACACTGGTTATTTTCAATTACCAATATAAAAGAAACAGACCTATATAAATTGGCTTTACATCAGTTTATGGCTTAATGACATTCACTAGGTTACCTCAAGGATTTAAAAATAGCAGTGCCATATTTCAAAGAGTATTATATAAAACATTTTCTGCATGACTATACAAATCCATAATAATTTATATAGACATCTTATGGCAACAATTTCAATGAAACACTAATAAATTTAAATAAAACTTTAAAAATAATTGATTCAATGAACATTTCCCTAAAAACTTCTAAATGTCATTTTTTATACAAAAAAAAGAAAATATAACTATTAAGATTTTTTTTCGGCATAACCTACTTCGGGGAGTATTTATGGAGAAGACACTTCATTGTATTCTGTGATCATGTCAGTTTAAAATACTATTAAAATTTAAAGATACCATCGGCTAGAATAGCCCGATTAACTCTAAAATTACTAAATTTTAATTTTAATATTATATACAAAGAAAGGTAAGAAAATAAAGTAGCTAATGATCTTTCTAGGAATCCTGTTAATAAAATTGACATTTAAAATGACAATGATAATTTAACTATTGATTTCACAGATATAAAAAACCAACAATCAATTTTAATATCAATAATTATAATCAATTAATAATAATCAAATTAATCAAATACCAATTAACATTCAAAAAAAATCATGACAGTTCATAATTCTAAACGATATATTATTAGATTATAAACACTATAATTCATCAAACAATATCAGTTAACCGCTAGTAGTTCTTAACAGAAAAAGTTTTAAAATAAATGATGTATTATACATCTCTATTAAAAACTATATTGATGAAAATAATCAATTGATATTACCATTATAATTCTAATGCATGGGTTTGAACTTTACTTCCCAATTGATAACAAAAGAATTATAACCAATATTCCATATGACATAAAATAGTCACTAGCAGAACTAAATAGGCTGAGACGAAATTCCAAATTTAATAAAAACTGCACAAGACTTACAAAAAAAAAATCAAAATCATCAATTAATGACATTCAGACCAGGAGACTCCATATTAATCAAATTTTCATTCAATATAGTAGGAAAATCTTCAAAACTCGCCTCCAAATATAAAGGGCCATTTAAAATGATTGAAAAAATAAATTATATAAATTATAAAGTCCAACTAAAATTAAACAATAAAACAAGTAAACAACTGACGACATAATTCATATTAGAAGAATAAAACTATGCATTCACAGATAAAATTAAATAAACAAATAATTAAAATATAATAATAAATAAATAAATCAAATCTAAATTTATTATAAGTATGTAAAGGTAAACGTAAGAAAACAAAAGTAAATACTATTATAAAATAAATAAATAATCAGTAAATATATTTTACTGAAAATACAAAAACAACATTATTGCAAACAAAAAATACTATAATATGCAATGTTGCATACAAAATATTGTAAAAATAGTTTAAAAATACATCAAACAACAAAATAATTATTATAAATTAAAACAAAAATATCATATTATTATTATTATTAATTTATTTCTCAAGTTAAGAATACTGGGCCTCACTGAGTATTCTCGTGTGGAGGGCCAGGATTTATTATATGTACATGAGTATAATTATTACTAGTATATAAGTTATATGTTGTATCGTGTTGAAAAATTATTAACTATAAAATATTAAGTAAATATATTATGTGTTTACTGAATAGTGAAACATTAAAATTAAAAAATTAAATATTTAAACTTTAAAAAATGCTAACAATTAGTGTATAAAAACATTAAAAACAAGTCATTAAACCTAATTATAAAATAAAAAAATAAAATAAAAAAATAACATTAAATAAAATAATATAAAAAAATTAATAATAATATATTCAATTAATAATAGTAAAAAAAATTGAAAACATATAAAAGATGGGTAATAATAATAATTATAAACAAATATTAAATTACAACAAAACTTGCATGTAACTTGTTTATCAAAAACAAAAAAAATATAATAGGCATATAAATATTTGCAAAAAAAAACAACATATTATGGTGACGAACTATTAAAGTAAAAACTTATTAAAATATAAGATAGTATAATAAACATGTAAATATTTCCTAGAATATAAAATTTATTTTTGTACAATGTAATACAATCTGATTTTAATGTCAATAACAATCATAAGAAATGTAAAATATTATAAATAAGCTAAACATAATAATTACAATGACACAACAATCAAATATCATATATTATGTATTATACTAGCATTGGTGCCAGTGTATGGATTCATAGCTTATGAATGCGATATAAAAGTGATGCCACATGACTCAACAAATTAGAAGTTTACCACTAAAACC
>NC_042494.1:21835774-21849361 GCF_005508785.2 Acyrthosiphon pisum
GATCCTAAATCACTTAGTATATACTTTGCAGTGACTCAGCATTTTTTTTAACTTCAGCAGGTGTTAGTCTGATAAGTGATAAAAAAAATTATACTTTGAAGTTAAATTGTCATAGGGCAATTTTTCTTTTTTCTAAATCAGATTTAATCTGATCTAATATCATAAAATAAGTGTTTACTTTAAAATTTACAAAATCTTCAATTACTATATTATCATCTTCAACAGCAAATAAATCAACTGAAATTCATCAACTACAATTAATTTATACTTATGTTCTTATGTATACATAACTTCATTAAGTAACAATTTAATTTATGTGAAAGAAAATAATATTTTAATTGTCAAGAGTAGCCATATCTATGAGAGTTAGTAGCTGAAAATAATTTTGATAATAGATATGATGATAGATGGTAAGAACTGTGGTTATGTCATGGTTGTCTATCTGCAACATAGAGTAATTACTCTATTGCTCTATGATCTGCAATCACGGACCGTGGTTACCTATGTTAAAATAATATTAATTACATTAATGCTATCACTGAGTTATAAAATATAACGCCATAAAATTATGGTACAAATCATAGTACAAATTCTTTCCAAAAAAATATTTATTGATACAATATTACACCAGGTTACAGCGGTGCCCGGCCGCCCCCTAAATAAGTCAATATTTAACCGCCCGGGGCAAATGTCCCCATTGCCCCCCCCCCTAAATACGGCCCTGACTAAAACATTAAAAAAATTCAAACTTACACAAGTTGCTGATATCTCACCCGTATTTTGTAATACAGGTGAGATATGGCCTCTATCTCTATATATCAATATTTTAATATATTTTATACTTTCATGTTCAAATTATTTATCTCAAGTAAATAGCTGTTATATTAAGTAAAAAAAAAAAACTGTATTTTATTTTATTTTAAGACTCGCGAGCTTGCTCAGTGAGGCCTATTATACATTGTACACTATATTATTGTGTAATATGTTATTAAAATTATATTCTTGTATTTTGTAAATAAATAAAATAAATAAATATATATATAAAAATATATAATAAAACTTAATAGTTTTATATGAATATTTTTGAACACTTATTTATTATTAACATACCTACATTTGATAATACATGTAGTATGACTTTACGAGATATGAAATTGTATATATTATATAATTATACCTACATAATTGTAATACTTTACAACATTTGACATAATTTAAAACGATTAACATAATAATATTTTATTATTTTAATATAATCTAATGAAGTTATATAAATTTAATTCAAACTGTAAAAAAAATATAATCCAATTCGATAATAAGTCTTTAAAATATACAACAAAATAGGTATGTAAAATATTTATTACCTCGTAACTGTCATTGAAAAACAAATTAAACAATCTTGGACTAAATGGGTGTAAAATGTGACAATATTAATTCTTTTTAATTTGTGACGTTGATGTTTTCACAAGCAAAAATATACTTTTTAAAAAAAAATTGTTAATAAATTAATAAAAATATTGAACACAGTAGTTATAACATAAAAAAATATTACATTTTGTATATGTAATCTGTGGCAATATTTGAACTTTCTTCGTGGTTTTTAAGGTGGATAATTATTTTATAAACACAGTGATACGTTCAAAATACCGAATGACTACTTGAGGCCACTTGTTTATCACAACTTCCGATTTAAGAATTACAACCGTGTCTACATCTTTCCACTTTATCAAATAATTGATGTTACCATATATTAACATGGCATCAATAACTTTTTCTGGCTCGGAGTTCTGGCTTCCAGATTGGACATGGTTGGTGACACACTATGAACATAATTTGTCATCAGTTATTACATATTATAACAATAAAGTATAAAATATTTAAATAATAAACGCAAATGGAATTTTGCCAGACGCCGTTTATCAAATTATGGCATACAATACTATTTAGATCATACTTTTTTTATATAAATTTAGGTATATGCAAAAAAATATTATATAATCACATAATATTTTATTATTAAAAAATAAAAAATATGTTTATTATTTAAATTTCTTTCATCACTTCACAAATTTGTATAAACGAAAACACGAGTTCAACAAAAGCATTACTTTTAGGAAATATGAAAATATTATAATAATTAAAATATTAGGCACTCTTTAAAGAGAGGATCTAATTTTTTCATTTTATAAGTCATTATACAATTTTTAGTTCACAAATTTACAGCCATGATTATGAATATTTGACAAAAAACAATTGTTCTTAATATTGTAATGTAGGTACCTATAGTCAAAACATTTTATCTCCGTGTGAGAAAATGAATTTAACGCTAATGCCTACATAGGTACCTGTTAGTTTTTTTTATATAAATTTAGTTGGTAAACTATTAAACCGTTCCTTCTAAACCCACATTGTTTAATAATTTATTATGCAATACTTACATTTGTGTTTTTCTTTGATTTTCTATGACTCATTTTTGGGTGTTGTTATGTCTTGGACACAGACCTATTTAATAGAACACATTTATTAATATTACAATAGGTAGTTTCAGTTTTTTTAGAGAATAGCACCGTGAAATCCGTTGTTTTTCTTATAATATTTGTTCAAACGATTAAGGTGGTTCTAGACAGTTGGAAAAGTAGCGATGACGATTTAATTAACAAGACAACGAACTACGGAGCCAAGTGGCAAGTAATCCACTGTTTTTTTTTATTAATTGTGTTCACTTGTCCACGGACTGTATGGATTAGGTATACAGTAGTGAGCAATGGATACTATGAAGTCAGGACCACGTTTTACGATAATCAAAATCAGTATTATTCGTCATAATTGTATATTTATCATAAAGACCTGATTTATCCGATACTATAAAATGAACAGTTCATGGAAAAAAGCTATAGGGAATCCATGGAAGATCTCGTGGTGGAAAAAATTAAACACCGCTCCGCCACAGCATTCCGCCCGGCCAGATCCGTCGATTCCCTATAGCGCGACCAATCGCGTTCCTTCGCCGCGGCGGCGGTCGGTTTTAAAACGTTTTTCGAAAAATGTTATGCTTTTTACGCCGTTTTTCGCCTTTTCTCACTTTTTCACATCGTAGTTTGTTTGTTTTCAATGCTGCCGATGTGTGGTTTGGTTCGGTCCATAGCCTTCGTAATAGCCTTTTGCTTTTTTCGTTTCACCGTCAGTGCTTTATTCGCTAAGTTTAAGTTTATTTCTTTTGAAACCCGTGGATATGCGGTTTGTACGCAAAGTCAATTCATACCAAATGTTCACGAACATTCATATCATTGAATAAATTACATTTAAATTTTAAACAATGTGTAGATATATCGAATTATATACGATTGTATCGATATATATCGAATATATTGGTTTACGTCGCTCCGTATATACACAGCGGCACAGCTTAACTAATGAAGTTTTGCCAGTTGTGGGCAACACAAACTGTATATCGGCAGGTTAGGCGTAGGTCCCCCAAACGTAGGTTTCTAGGTAGGCTCGAGTTTTGTCATACGCGCCTTCGGGCGGCGACTGCCCAGCTCCGTAACATATACGCGGCCGCCGTAATTTCGACATTTTTTGCATTTTTTTTTTTAAATTTTTTTTTACGTTTTTTTTATATTAATATATAATATACACTACAGGTTAGATTAATATAATATATTATTGTGTATTTATATGTTATTAATTTTATTAGGAATTATAATTGCATATTTCTCAAAATATTCATTGTTATATTATATAAATACATATTATTATATTTGTTTGTATTATGTACAATATAGTTGTATTTTTCGTAAATTATTTCGTATGTTGTGTGCAGTAAAGCACGAATGCACGATTGAGCATAAAATGATCGAGCATAGAATATTTTATGCGATGGTTCCACATTCACGAGGTCGAAATTTTGTAATTTATTATTTTCACGTATTATCACACCAATATTATTATTTTGCGAGCCGTGAGCCGAGCCCAACTTTATCGATAATGTTATCGATTATTAAATTAGTTCCGGAGCAATAAATTTTCGACGTTTTAAACATTTAAAATTGGGAGAAAATATAAGATAATAAATTAAGATACAATTCCAAAATTATTATAAAAATAATATCTGTGTTCGATCACTCTTACTCTGTAGTCTTCTTGACTTATAAACCATGCAGTTTTTAATTCATACCATATTTTGATTTTATTATTTTCATAACTATTATTATTAAACAGATTTATGAAATGTGACTATTTCATAGACTATGAAAGAATATTTGATATGTTATATTTTAAATTATTATGATTATTTAAATAAATATGTTTGTATATTATTATAATATAGCTTAAAATGGAAAATGGCAACGTTGTAGAGTTTTTTATGCTTAATCGTGTAGGTTTTCTTTTGTATTCCGATTTTCTTTGATACATCGACAATTTGGCTCAATCGTATCGCAAAAAAAGGTGTTTTATGCTCAATCGTGTCTCAGCCGTTGTGTGATGTGTTCTCACTTATAGCCGTTCGTCATCGGGTCTGCAATCCACCACAGGTGGATTGTCTACCTGATTTGCTGTTGCACATTGAGTGCGATCCAACGAAGTCGGATTGCCTATCTAGGTGGCTAACTTGAAAGTTAATCGATTTTGACTTGAGATGACTAATTAGCTAGACACTTCAACACGGTTTTCAACATTAGGTACACATTTTACACAAGAAAAAGCACTGGATACGTGACGGCCCATACTCTATCCGCTATATAGGTGGATTGCTCATTTTGGTTTCGTGCAGGTTTTTGCATTTTTTTTTTACGTTTTTTTTCATATAAATATATATTAAACACTACAGTTATATGTTTTTATGTATTTTATTGGTTAATATATTATGTATATATATGTTATTTATTTTATTAGGAATTATAATTGCACATTTCCCAAAATGTTCATTGTTATATATAATTATTAATTATATAAATACATATTATATTTGTTTGTATTTTTCCTAAATTATTTCGTATATTGTGTGATAGGGTTTTTACTTATAGCCGCTCGACGTCGGGTCTGCAATCCACCGCAGGTGGTTTGCCTACCTGATTTGCTGTAGCATATTGTCTGCAATCTGACAAAGTCGGATTGCCTACCTAGGTGGCTACCTTGAAAGTTAGGTAATCAATTTTGACTTGCTAGACACTCCAAAACGGTTTTCGATTTTACACTTTTTCCATGAGAAAAAGCACCGGGCATGCGACGGCACATACTACTCTATCCACCACAGGCGGATTGCTTATTTTTTTTTTGTCTTAGACGGGTGATGACTGACTTGCTAGACACTCTAACATGCGGGTTTTTGAATTAAATTTTTTTTTCACATACAAAAAAGCACCGGACATACGCTGGGGGATAGTATCATTGAATTATTGATTTTCATGGGCCATGGGAGATTTCTAGACACTAAAACTTTTAAACTTTCCCGTTTACGAAACGGGACCATCATATAGCCAGGCATTATCAGAAATTATTATTACAAAATCTCTTTCTATATAAGGGTGGCATTTATAATTCGACTGTGTATCCAAAATCAGTATTCACTTACAACTAACACGGGGGGCCCTGGGGTCTAACTATATTTTCCATTCTTCAGTTACCTACGCTACCAATGTGGTCGGCAATCCACCGTAGGTGGATTGCATACCTGCTGATATAGGTACGCTTCTAATTATGTCCGCGATTCGATTCCCTACCTATGTGATTTGATGACTGATAGCTAGACAATCGAATACACCTATCGGCTCTTCACTTTTTAACAACACAAAATATCGTATCCAGCCTATCCATTTACAACGTTTGTGACGGATTGCTTAAACGTTACCGCCAAAACGTCAAGCCTTATCTCCAATCCATATCAGTAGTAATCTTTATCACAAATCCTAAATTTTCGTCTTACAGCTTTACTGTCGCGACTCATATATTTCCAATGACATTGTCTCCAAAATCGGTACCCACTCTCAGCGAGTATAACGGGCCCCGAGTTACACTTAGAGCTAGTATTCTATTAAAATACCTAAAATATGATGGTAATATTCTCTAAAAAACCTTCAAATATTCTGAATATGAATATAAGTATAATATTTTAATAATGAACAATCAAACTACACATAAATATGTAAGTAATTACAAAACTCAACAAAAATGTAAAACAAAATTTCGAAATTTGACCATTTGATAAATATATACGTTGATCTTATCAGTAGTCACTGTAATAGTCCCGATCACGAAAACTGGTGGCTGATTTCAGCGTTCCTAGTGGTATTTTTTTTTAAAGCTATTAGTGGTTGATAGCCCTCATAAAAATACAAAACTGGGGGCCCTAAAATCAGCCGCTAGTTTTCGTGACCCGGACTATAATATTATTGGTCTTTAAGCTTAACATACTTCGACGCGTAACCATTCCATCTTATTCTTATCTAAATTATATTTTATGCTGTGTACAATGCACAGTAATTTTCGTATTGATTATTAATAGTATTTAAAAAAAATATATGTAGGGGGTCGCTAAAAAATTGAAATTCAAAAAGGGGGTCGCCAAAGTAAAAAGATTGAGAAACACTGGTCTATAATTGAGGTTTAGGTTGGAAAAAAATGAAGTACAAGTGGGTGACTGTAATGGATGGTAATGATATAATATCATTGTATTAGAAAAACGATTCCTTCAACGAAAAATGTATAAGCGGCTATTCGAGCCAGCGTTAACAATATCATGAAAAAACAATGACAATATCCGGCTATTTGAGCGGGACCACAACTACATATAAAAAGGACAATCAAATTAACTATTGGAATTTGGAGCTAAGAAAATACATGATCTCGTTACGACGCACGGTTGTTTGGGTAAGAACGATATTACGCGACTGATTTGATGAACAATTATTATTTATTATACGACGAGTATATAATTACAATTATTATTATATAATTCACATTTGATTATGATAATATTATTGACTGTATGTGTGTGTGTGCGTGTGTGTGTGTTTGCGAATAGGTGGTGACAAATATAGGCCGTTGGCGTACACCGGGTTGTGCGGTATAGTGGTGCTGTATGGTGGGGCGGGGGCAATTAAAAATTAAAATATTATTTGGCGTCGACAAGCTCTGTCCTAAATGGAATCTACATCCTTTAATATTTGTTTCCGGCCACACTGATAAAATCGGATAATGAATAGCTTCCTCAAAGTCAACATAAATTGTTTGAGGCAAAAATTTCAAATTAAGTTTGTCGCATTCATTACATAACATCCGAAAAATTTGAGTATATATGTCTTTATGTTTATTTGGAAGCAGGCAAAACATAAATGGAATAAAGTGATTATGTATTGTAAACATTTACATGAATATTTTTGGGCAACTTTTAAATGTTGTATCTACGTGGCATTGTGTTTTTGTTACATAGAAAATTTAAATTATAGCCGCTCGGAATCTATGTGTTACTTGTAAATGTTTATTAGTTTGAGTGAAATTCACGATTAAAGATATATCTTTAATCGTGGCTAAATTTAAATGCGGCTATCCTCTCTCGTACGCGCATTCACATGTCAATAACTCGATAACCATACAAATTTCACTAAACGATTTTTACAAAATCATGCATTTGTTTTAACAAAATTAGAGTTAGTTGCCATTATCTGATTTTGATTCTGAAAAAATATTTGAATTCAGCAGAAAAATGTCTGTGGATAACATGAAACATTTTCCGTTTTTTATATTAATTTTAGTTTTAATTATAATTCGAAAAAATGCATATTTTCGAGTTTTCAATTACTGTTCACAATAATATAAAATTTAGTTTTTACAAAGGGCATCGTAGGATCTATAGATAGACAATTTTCTGATGAGTTAACATTTTTTTCAGAATCAAAATCAGACAACGTTAACTAACTTTGATTTTGTCAACACTTTAGGTCTTTTAAGCTAAAATTGACAGCAGTTGTAGTGAGGCCCCTTAAACCGTGATTACTACACACATGGTCGCAAGTCATACACATTACACACATACACTTAAATATTGCCTACATTGAACTCCTTAATTAAATACCACCACGGATCCCCTTATCCATAATATAATATTATTATTATATTACGGACGTATAATATACACCCATGGACTGTGAGACATAAAGTTCTTCTCTATGCGTTGTGGAATTTCAGTGATTCTACTATAAATAAAGAGTGAGCATAGTTGTCCCGCGCAAAACAGTTTTTTGCTATGTTGTGCATTTGTAATACAGAGACAACGCATGCGGGTGTAACGTCCTCTTCAATAATATGGCTTACCGCTGGGGGTCATTAAGTGTATTTGTTTTGCCCCAAGAATTGTGTTACCATGAACGTCATGAACGTGTTATGTAATGTGTGTGTGTGTGTGTGTGTGTGTGTGTGTGTGTGTGGCCGGACGGTGGGAACCGTAATTATATTATAATATACCCATTTTATTATAAATTGGCGATTTTACAACCGTTTCGGCATCGCGGCGGCGTGTGCTCTAGATTCTAGGTTTAACAAGAAGTATATTATTGTATTAAGAGGACGTTACACCGACATTTGTTGTCTCCGTCTTGTGCGAAACATAGCAAAAACTGTTTTGCGCGGGACAACTATGCTCCCTCATTATTTATAGGTAGTAGAATCACTAAAATTTGAATTGTCACTATTCTTCAGCAGGCAACATACTTAGGAATATACACATAAATGATTATTTCGGTCACGAACAGTGACATAAGTAAAATGTTTTCAAGTATTTGTTAATAAGTAATAACGTGAATAATAATTCATCAATTTTGAAACATCTACCAAGCATATTTAAAAACAATGTATTTAACACCTTTCTAACTAAACAGCATACAAATGTAAGTAATAAAAAATTGATTTGTTATGTATTTTTTAAACCTTATGAGTTAATAGCTGATTACCAATCAACAGTTGAGTTTTATACTTTTATGAGTTGTGTCACTATTTTTTGAGTAGTGCAAGTCATGTGCCTAAACATATTACATTATATATTGTGTTAAGTTATAATTTATAACTATAAATTGTTTTATTCAATTGAGTTATTATTATATTATTATATTATAGTGCCAGTGGTGTAATTACGGATAGGAGGGGTTGGGTGTCGTATCCCCCATGACTTTTTTTTTAAACTGCTGAACCATATTTATGTACGCATTTTTTTAGAAAGTTCGAGATTTTTCGTATATTATACATAAGTAGGTAGGTACTCAGATTATACCACTAATCTACATAGAAAATTTAGTTTAGCTCCAAAGCATGTTTTAGAAATGTTTTCCCGGAAATCAATATATTTCATTGATTCAGAAATCACAAACTAACTTTATCTTGGTGAAATGCAAAGGAACGCGACTACACGTTACGACAGAACTTTTTTTTTCTTCCTGGAGTATCGAGAACCAAAAGGGGGACTGCGTTACGTCAGCTCTAGCCCCGTCGTTTATTGTCGCAATAACATACATCTAGATGTAGTAGGTACTAACAACAATGGTAGACGTTGATTACGCTCTCGCGACCTGGCAGACTTTCCAAGCTCAGAGGGCTTACAATCAATAACAACAAATAATAAATGTACAGGAATATACAAAAATGAACAAGAAATATACAAAGTATATAGTATATATAATGAAATATGCGTATGGATGTGTTTGTGCAATGGTGCGTAGGAGACATGTTCAGCATGGCATCTTCTTCACGACCCGGCTTGAAGCCCGTCAGTCTCGGGTCCCGTTCTACCTGCGTGGCTCGACTGTTATTTACCTAAACCTGTTGGCCTCTCGGCCTGGTTGTTGGCAAATGTTACGAAAGAACTAACAATGGTGGATCCATGGGAGGGGAGGGGGTAAAAGACATTTGCAACAATACACCCCCCTGAGCTTATTATTTAAAAATGTTGGCGCATCCGATTTCGGTCCCTAGTACTAGAGATAAATCGCAGGTACAACACTAGTTGGGTCCGGGATTATTTTAAGTAAATATACAATCCAAACGAAAAATATTTTCATTGACATTGATTAGTTATATTTTTGGTTATAACTTAAAAATAAAAGCTCAAGACGATATTATATGTAAAAAACCATCAACATTATTACATTCAGAATTAAAAATATAATGATGTAAATACATTAACACGTTACGATTGTATAATAATTTTAAAAAAATATTCATCACGCGAGACAAAAAATTCAACCAAACATTCCACAAAGTGTAGACGAGGTTCACACAATAATGAACGAATTAAAAATAAAAACCAATAGAGGAGAACATTTTGTATTAATTAATGATAGTCAATATAACATAGTTATTTTTTGTACAGTTGAAAATTTAAATTTTCTATGTAACAAAAACACAATGCCACGTAGATACAACATTTAAAAGTTGCCCAAAAATATTCATGTAAATGTTTACAATACATAATCACTTTATTCCATTTATTTTTTGCCTGCTTCCAGATAAACATAAAGACATATATACTCAAACTTTTCGGATGTTTCGTGTCTAATTACATGTTATTAGTCCGTTAACAGATGGCTTGTACACCTGTTATATGCACGCACACCTAAGTAATTAAGTAATATGCAAGAGATGGACCGTCCGTCGATTTTCATCTCTCTAGTAATGATTGTCTGCTTTCGCTAAGAGTTACACTTAATTCTTGAACAAACCGCTTAATGACCATTTTTTTGGAACAGAACAAAGGCGACCACTTCTAACTCGGTCAACAAAATCACCAGTACTACGATATCGTTCTGTGGTTAACATTTACTCGTGTTAAGCGGTCGCAAGAGACTGAAAACTAGTGACACAGATTTTCCTGACCTTAACAAAACAGATATTGGCGATGTGCGTAAGATGATCTTCTACCTACATTGTTATTGATACTACGATAGTTTCTGTGATTGAGCCATGTACGTGATACTTATTATAGCATATTTACAGTATTGCAACATTTAAAAGTCAACACTTCCATCAACAACATAGTTTTGACAGTAATTATGTCTAGACTAAGTATACTTTAAAAAGTAAAAACATAGAATTTAATATGATGTTTACATATAAATGATTATATCCAGGTTTTGAATATCTTACAAAAATACATAAAGATATGTTTTACCAACATAATAAAACACCTAATCATGATACTGTAAGACGCACGCAAAGGGTAATTAATTTAAGTTTTATTCTAAATTTCTTTGTCTTATATATTTGATTATTATAATTTTTATAGGGTTTTATAACTCGTAGTCTACCTTGTCTATCATATTATGTTACTGAAAATGAAACGGAAGAATATGATTCATCTCCCAATTTGAATACTGAAAATATTCCCGGATAAAATTGTTTTCACAATAACAAGGCAAATAAAGTAAGAGTGCTACTTACTAATTGTAGCGTCGCTACAATATTAGTGTGCTACTCCCGACTATTGGCGCAAATAGGGGGGGACTTGGGGGGACTTAGTCCTCCCGAATGTCGGTCAAGTCCCCCCCAGTTCAAAATCTAGTAATAAGTACCAATTTTTATATTCTGTAGTACTAAGCAATATGGCCTATAGGAAGGGGGTTGAGTCCCCCCAAAAAATTTAGTCTATTTTCGCCTATGCTCCCGACCACTGTATGAACCGTATTGCTACCTTCAATGAGCCGCGTTCCCAATTACCTACTAAGTGAACGTAATGTCACATTCCAAAGTTTGGTGGATAACGACTTTAAGTTGAAAAAAATAATAACATATACCTATACAATAATACATGTTTCTCGAAACTAAATGTTTTGCTAAAACAAAATACCCTGAATTCCCTTAAAAACTGTTTTGCGAACCAATACCATAGCGTCTTACCGTTGTCTTGGGCTTTTTTTAAAAATAATTTTATAATAAGAAAAACTAAAACAAAATACTTAGAAATGATAAATCAACACATTTTTACAACTAATACAATCAAAAATTGTACAGGCATCACTTACTTGTCACTTACCTACTTATAAACTTCATATTTTATAAATATTTTAAAATTAAAAATGCCATTTTGTAGTTGGATAAAAAAATAATATTATAATTTATAATATTTACGTATTTTTATAATTTTTTAAATTACTGCCAATATCTGGGTATCTAAATGACGAAGGAGATTATAGTTTATAATAATTACTAATCAGTATGGGATCTAAATGTCTATGACGTTCTATTTGTCCAAAGGCATCCAGTTGACGTACCTACTTGGAATCACTTGTCGCAGGATCTAGGTGGAACCACGAATTAAACACGGTAAAAAAATCTGTTTATCCTTGGGTTTAATTTAGACCTTAGATACATAGAATATAGATATTATAATATTATGATCTATGAGTTAGATCATCGTGGGTGGTAAGGACTTATGGGTTCCCTTCCGTAAACTAATAATATCTTATTTTAACTAATCTGGTTAACAAGGTGTACTTATCAATTTAAATACACCGTCCTTGCTGGTCACTCAAGTTATCATTTTATCAGATGTCGTATCATTGAAATCGGTCATTCGATCGTATACTCGTATTGACGTATAATTTATTATAGTAGGTCAACATGGACGTGAGACACACCAAAATTCGAATCGATCAATGAAATTGCAAATTGGAATTTTACCTTTACCTATAGGTAGTATAATAATAATTAATTATTAGACAATTGATATGATCTTCAGTAGGTAGGTACTCGTTAAAATTCTAAATAGTCAAAAAAACGAACAACTTACCTCTTTTACGCGCAGTGCACTTATAATTGCTTATGTGACGATATTGTCATATTATAGATCTTCAAAATCGTGGTAAATACACAATTAGAATAGTTTAGGTTTGATGCCAAATAGTAGCCGATTATTATTTCATGATCGACGATCGAGCTGGGCTACAAAAGGATTCCAGTGTACCTACCTATTTATGTACTGAATCTGACGTACAGTCACTCAAGAGTTTGGGAGATATAGCAATTCATTGAAATCAGTTACGTTAAGACACAGACTCGACAATAATGAATACACAATGGAGGTAATTTTTATGAATATCATTTATATATAGATAGTTAATCAAATTGTATTATAATATAATAATAAAAAAAAAGTAATCAGTACTAGAAATTTGCTAGACTAAACCGGTGTGAAAAATAATGCACCGGGATGTTTGGACCATATCATTTACATGGTGGAATAATTGTAAAATGGTCTAGTTTAGCGAATTTCTAGATGTCATGAACAACAGGTACCTTGTTATTTTAATAGTACAAATAAGCTCTATAGTATTATTATAATACCTAAACCTATAAATATAATATTTATATTAAATACTTGGTTATATTCTTTACATATTATCTTATTGCCAGGCTACTTGGACAATCATTAAACATTTAACGAATCAATACTGAAGTAATGGTTCCTCAAACATGATTTAACGACCCATGATTGGTTCATTAATTAAATACATTTTTCATGCACCATATATCTTTAAATATGACAGTTCATTTATAATTTTTCAACTCTTCAAGTATCTATTAAAAAATATTATATTAAAA
>NC_042494.1:21849411-21859259 GCF_005508785.2 Acyrthosiphon pisum
ATAACTCTACAACAAATTACCGTAGATACATGCAATTTTCACTGTGTTGTTTATATTAGCATTTTATGTACACAATAAAATTTTCAAAAAATATTTATTTGTTTTGAACTGTTTACGGATATTTTCAGTTTCTAATTTTTTAATTTTTTTTTTATGAATGTCAATAAAATTTTATTTGTTGGGTAAAAAAACTTGAAAATTTAATACAAGGCTCTTAATTTATTGTTACAGTGAAATTTGTAAAATATTAAAAATCCATAATTACAATTTTTTTCCATATTTAAAGTTCGGATTTTGACAAAAAGCGTAAAACTCAATGTGTAAATTATTTTGAGATAAAAATTCCTAATAATTTTTCTTCTTAAGTCTAAGATTTTAAAATTTAATTCAAGATTCCTTATAAGAGTATCTACCTTTATCAGCAAAAAGATTTCTATAAGAGAGTCAAATTAAATTTTTATGAGCGTTTGAAGTTCAAATTTTTACAACATTTAGATATTCACTCGACTTTTCATGTAGGTAGTGATTTTCTTATTTTATTGAAATTCAAAAACGAATA
Organism: Acyrthosiphon pisum; assembly: GCF_005508785.2. NCBI lineage: Eukaryota > Metazoa > Arthropoda > Insecta > Hemiptera > Aphididae > Acyrthosiphon > Acyrthosiphon pisum. Next base: position 21,849,971 of record NC_042494.1, read on the forward strand.
ACCATAGATTCTTGAAATGTGTATCATATGTTTATTTTATGAATTCCTATACTTGATAAAATGGTCTGTACTAAAATGTACTGTCATTGTACCTATGTATAAATGATAAATAAATAATAAACATAATTTAATTTAACGCATTTTTTTTTTATAAAATATTGGGTTGGTTAGAATAAAATCTTTGCTCCTTATGTAAAAATAGCTCGCCTCGCCACTGCGGCTACTTGGAATCACTTGTCGCAGGATCTAGGTGGAACCACGAATTAAACACGGTAAAAAGATCTTTTTATCCTTGGGTTTAATTTAGACCTTAGATACATAGAATATAGATATTATAATATTATGATCTATGAGTTAGATCATCGTGGGTGGTAAGGACGTATGGGTTCCCTTCCGTAAACTAATAATATCTTATTTTAACTAATCTGGTTACCAAGGTGTACTTATCAATTTAAATACACCGTCCTTGCTGGTCACTCAAGTTATCATTTTATCAGATGTCGTATCATTGAAATCGGTCATTCGATCGTATACTCGTATTGACGTATAATTTATTATAGTAGGTCAATATGGACGTGAGACACACCAAAATTCGAATCGATCAATGAAATTGCAAATTGGAATTTTACCTTTACATATAGGTAGTATAATAATTATTAATTATTAGACAATTGATATGATCTTCAGTAGGTAGGTACTCGTTTAAATTCTAAATAGTCAAAAGTACGAACAACTTACCTTTTTTACGCGTAGTGCACTTATAATTGCTTATGTGACGATATTGTCATATTATAGATCTTCAAAATCGTGGTAAATACACAATTAGAATAGTTTAGGTTTGATGCCAAATAGTAGCCGATTATTATTTCATGATCGACGATCGAGCTGGGCTACAATAGGATTCCAGTGTACCTACCTATTTATGTACTGAATCTGACGTACAGTCACTCAAGAGTTTGGGAGATATAGCAATTCATTGAAATCAGTTACGTTAAGACACAGACTCGACAATAATGAATACACAATGGAGGTAATTTTTATGAATATCATTTATATATAGATAGTTAATCAAATTGTATTATAATATAATAATAAAAAAAAAGTAATCAGTACTAGAAATTTGCTAGACTAAACCGGTGTGAAAAATAATGCACCGGGATGTTTGGACCATATCATTTACATGGTGGAATAATTGTAAAATGGTCTAGTTTAGCGAATTTCTAGATGTCATGAACAACAGGTACCTTGTTATTGTAATAGTACAAATAAGCTCTATAGTATTATTATAATACCAAAACCTATAAATATAATATTTATATTAAATACTTGGTTATATTCTTTACATATTATCTTATTGCCAGGCTACTTGGACAATCATTAAACATTTAACGAATCAATACTGAGGTAATGGTTCCTCAAACATGATTTAACGACCCATGATTGGTTCATTAAATTAATACATTTTTCATGCAACCAATATATCTTTAAATAATGACAGTTCATTTATAATTTTTTCAACTCTTCAAGTATCTATTAAAAAAATATTATATTAAAATTGTGTATACCAATAAAACAATATAAAACCACAAAATATAATGTTTATCACTTCCACATAGGCACTTTACTTTTAAGCTATCTAAAATATTAAAACTTATTATTTTTAAGCATATGTTCAATATTGTTATTAAATTGCTTCTATTTTTTAGACAGCCGAGTAAATTTTACTCAATAAATCCGATGAAACAACAACGTCAAGAGTTGTCATATAAAAAACTAAACGAATTACGCAAGTTAGATGCTAGATATAAATGTATTTAAATTTTTATATAATATGTTATTATTATTTGTTTTTATTTAGAAACGCTACATTGTGTGATTTCACTATAAAGACAGTAGATGGAGATATCATACATGTTCACAAATATGTTCTAATGAGTAATTGTATGTATTTTGAAAAAATGTTCAGTGAAAAATCTAAAGATGATGATCAAAAGTGTATTCACGTACTAGATATTGATGGTGATATTTTACATAATTTGATCGATTATATCTACACTGGTACATTGATTCAAATCCACGAAGAAAGTGTTGAAGTAATAATTTTTATATTTTAAAAGGATTCATAATTTTAATGCATTTTTTTAATTTTAAAGAGAATACTGAAAGGAGCTGATATCTTACAACTATTTGATGTTCAAGATTTATGTATTGAGTTCCTTCTGAGATCAATTAATGGGGAAAATTGGTTGAAAATTAAAAAAATAGCTGATTCAAGAATGATGTTCAATATGCCTAATGTATGTTTTAAATGGGCTCTAAAAAATTTTGAGTAAGTGATATATTTTTTTTATATTAAAGAAATGAAAATTGTCTGATGCTTGATTATTTTACAGTGAAGTATTCAGATGTGCTGGATTTTTAACTTTAGATATTGAACAACTGAAGCAGTTAATTGATAGCGATGAATTATATACTGTAAAAGAAGAAAATGTTTGTATCAAATTTATATAATTCAATTCATATATGGTAAATGGCAAGGCTGGGCATTAACGAGTTAAAAAGTTAATTTTATTATAACTTTTTATCTTGACTAGTTACTTTTGGCTTTTCATTTACTTAACCGTTAACTCACTACATTTCTTAACTAACGTGAAATTAACGAGTTAATTTTTCATTTTAAAAAGTAAGTTAAGTTAATTTATTTTGTTTTCTATTTTATTATATTTCATTATTTCAGTCTATTTCGTTTTCATGTCAAATAAAAATGTTTCGTAAATTGTTTAAAATTAAAAATTTATATCATTCGAATCTCACTTATATGGAGATACTATATGAAGTATAAACACTATATCCTATAATTTAGTTTTGGGTTGGAAAAAAAATAAAGTACGCTAGCGTTGTATAAACAAATAAACTTTTTTTTAACTTGATAAAAAGTTAACAAAAAGTGTGTATTAACTTTTAACATAACTGAGTTAACCTATACTTAAATTAACTTTTAACTTTTTGTTATTGGTGCATATTAACTTAACTGAGTTAAAAAAAATCATTAACTTGCCCAGCCTTGGTGTATGGTAAATAATTCTATAAACAAATTCTTTATTAATAGGTATATATTGCTGTAATAATATGGGTGAGACATGATGAAATAAACCGAAAACATTTTTTACCAGAATTAATGAAATTGGTTAGAGTACCACTTATGAATTATATGTATGTGCATAGATTACTCCAAGAAGAACCTCTTATTACTTCCAATCGAATATGTGAGTTTGATGATTACATACTCTTAACTACTTAGTCAAGACATAAATACTGTCAGTACTTCATACGTATATAACTCAAGTACAACATATCAACAAAAATTCTATAATTAATATATTTGAATAGTATAACTAATTACAATTCGAATCATATATAAATTATTCAAAATTTTCCCCCTTCGTTTTCAATACAACAACGTAAACATTCCGGCCACTGTTCAAAATTATATGTACGAATGGTCTCCAAAAGAATTTCTGCTGCTGCCTTTACATTTCTTCGTTAGAGTAATCCAAACAAATGTTTTTTACACTCTCTTCTTTAAAATGCTCCATAAACCAAAATTGAGCGGGTTCAGGTCCGGGCTTGCAGAGAGCCAATCAGATGCCTTAATGAAATTTGGAACATTATTTTCAAGCCACTCTTGTGTTGTATTTGCCTTATGCCCAAATGCCGATTTCTGTTGGAATACCCAATCGATTCCTCCGAACAATGTATTATTAAGTAAGAGGCTTCACTAAAGAGTCATAAACAGTTTTCTCATAAAAGTAAGCCCCAGTATTAACCTCTTTCTCATAGCATTTTATTAGTCCGTACAAGCGTACCAGCTTTTTTGATCTTTCGTGTCTATTTACCTGTTATTAGTCCGTCAACAGATGGCTTGTACAGCTGTTATATGCACGCACACCTTAATGACCATTTTTTTGGAACAGAACAAAGGTGACCACTTCTAACTCGGTCAACAAAATCACCAGTACTACGATATCGTTCTGTGGTTAACATTTACTCGTGTTAAGAGGTCGCAAGAGACTGAAAACTAGTGACACAGATTTTCCTGACCTTAACAAAACAGATATTGGCGATGTGCGTAAGATGATCTTCTACCTACATTGTTATTGATACTACGATAGTTTCTGTGATTGAGCCATGTACGTGATACTTATTATAGCATATTTACAGTATTGCAACATTTAAAAGTCAACACTTCCATCAACAACATAGTTTTGACAGTAATTATGTCTAGACTAAGTATACTTTAAAAAGTAAAAACATAGAATTTAATATGATGTTTACATATAAATGATTATATCCAGGTTTTGAATATCTTACAAAAATACATAAAGATATGTTTTACCAACATAATAAAACACCTAATCATGATACTGTAAGACGCACGCAAAGGGTAATTAATTTAAGTCTTATTCTAAATTTATTTGTCTTATATATTTGATTATTATAATTTTTATAGGGTTTTATAACTCGTAGTCTACCTTGTCTATCATATTATGTTACTGAAAATGAAACGGAAGAATATGATTCATCTCCCAATTTGAATACTGAAAATATTCCCGAATAAAATTGTTTTCACAATAACAAGGCATTGCAAACTATAGAGGAAAATATTTTATGGTGATTAATTATTATTTTAAAATTAAAAATGTTATAATACCTATATTATATCCTATTCTTTGTTCATTTATGCTATATATCTATGTAATATTGTTGTATTGTTTTAATAAAATAAGGTCAACATCATCCACAAAGTGAGCGTAAAATAGTGTAATAATTAATTTAATTTTTAATTTTTAAATATTCTCCTTTATGTATAATTTAAAAAAAAATTAAGCCATTAATTCATTAAATTTATATAATATTGTTGTTGCCATATGTGATATGTTAATTATAACTAGAACATAGACTTTCATGTATTTACATATTTTTTTCCTGGTTAACTTTATCATATTTTTTTGCTTAGTAAGTACACAATACATTTCACAACGCTTGTGATCAATTATTCAATGTTTTTAGTGCATATTTTAATAGTTTATCAAAAATCAAGAACTTAAGTAAATATTTGTCATAAATTAAGGTCAATAACTTTATTAAATTTGATCAAAGAAAGAGATCTGTATTGGCTGCATACTACTGTTTTTTTAATTTCCAATAACAACTTAGAGCAACGGTCTCCAACTATAGTCAATCGCGATCAACTGGTCTATCTTCAGAGGAATATTGGTCAATATTATTAAAAATTAATTGTATTATATATGTTGATTATGGGCGTAATATTAAAATGTAAGACTTAAATACGGCTGTAGGCGTTATATACAATGTAGATAAAGTATGGAGTATTGAAGAAAAACACAAATTTCAGATGGAGAAGTAATGAAAGAAAAATATTATTATATAAAATGCTGCATATAATAATATAAAAAGCATACCTAAATAAATATTAGTAGATCACCACACTTGAAATTTTTAATATGGCTAACTTGTTGTAAAATGTTGACGACCCCTGGTCCCTGACTTAGTGGGTATAATTTTTTATTGATAATATAAAAAAAAAAACTGTGATTATTATCTCCTACTTAAATATTCAAATACCCATGGCTGGGCATCAACAATTTAAAATGTTAAAGTTAAGTTAAAAATTTAATTTAATTTTAACTTTTGGTATAGTTACTTTTGGCTTTTCAAATGCTATTGTTAACTTACTAAATTTTTTTTTTAAATTAACGAATTAATTTTTCATTTTAAGAAGTAAGTTAAGTTAATTTATTTTGTTCTTAATTTTATTATATTTCACTACTTCAGTCTAAAATCGTTTTTATGTCAAAAATTAGTTACCGTGAATTGTTTTAAGTTAAAAATTGATATGATTCGAATCTAATACTTATATGGAAATACTGTCTCAAGTATAAATACTATAGTCTATATTATAGACTCTATAATTAAGTTTTAGGTTGGAAAAAAATTAAGTACGCTAGCGTTGTATAAACAAATTAACTTTTTTTTAACTTAATAAAAAGTTAACAAAAATTGCGTATTAATTTAACTGACCTATAATTAATTAAGTTTTATGTTTTAACTTTTTGTTATTGCTACGTATTTTTATGATATTATTGGATATTACTAATATAAATTAGGTTGAATTAATTTCAGTTATTGTGTTAGTTCTCAGGGGCAGATCCAGAACACTGTATACTAATTGAGTCCCTATACCTGAACGGGAAAAAAATAATATACTAATTGAGTCCCGGGTACAAACGAGACATATACTAATTGAGTCCGGGGTTAGGAAACTAATTGTATACGAATTGAGTCCGAGGATTATTTTGAGTAAAATATCATTGGAAAAGCCGCTCCACACGGATATACCTATATATATTATATACATATCATTCATATCATTTTTATGACTTTCGTCAGATAATATAGTAACATATTATACTATGGGCCGGAAATTTACCAGGGGGGAGGGGGAAGGTAATTAAAATGTATCCAACAGATACTATTCATAACATACTTTTTAATATCATTATTTTGAATTTATTCTTACAAACCAGTATCAATGACAACATTAATATACTTAAAAAAAAAGGTGGGCCAGTGGGTGTCGCTCTCCTGTACAGTAGGTTACAAGTGGGTCACTGTAATGGATGGTGTTAAATTTGAATTCAATGATATAATATCATTGTATTAGAAAAACGATTCGTTCAACGAAAAATGTATAAGCGGGTATTCGAGCAAGCGTTATCAATATCATGAAAAAACAATGACAATATCCGGCTATTTGAGCGGGACCACAACTACATATAAAAAGGACAATCAAATTAACTTATGGAACTAAGAAAATACATGATATCGTTACGACGCACGGTTGTTTGGGGAAGAACGATATTACGCGACTGATTTGATGAACAATTATTATTTATTATACGACGAGTATAATATAATTACAATTATTATTATATAATTCACGTTTGATTATGATAATATTATTGACTGTATGTGTGTGTGTGCGTGTGTGTGTGTTTGCGAATAGGTGGTGACAAATATAGGCCGTTGGCGTACACCGGGTTGTGCGTTATAGTGGTGCTGTATGGTGGGCGGGGGCAATTAAAAAATTAAAATATTATTTGCTGTCGACAAGCTCTGTCCCAAATGGAATCTACATCCTTTAATAGGTATTTGTTTCCGGCCATACTGATAAAATCGGATAATGAATAGCTTCCTCAAAGTCTACATAAATTGTTTGAGGCAAAAATTTCAAATTAAGTTTGTCGCATTCATTACATAACATCCGAAAAGTTTGAGTATATATGTCTTTATGTTTATTTGGAAGCAGGCAAAAAATAAATGGAATAAAGTGATTATGTATTGTAAACATTTACATGAATATTTTTGGGCAACTTTTAAATGTTGTATCTACGTGTCATTGTGTTTTTGTTACATAGAAAATTTAAATTTTCAACTGTACAAAAATAACTATGTTATATTGACTATTCATTAATTAATACAAATGTTCTCCCTCTATTGGTTTTTATTTTTAATTCGTTCAATATTGTGTGAACCTCGTCTACACTTTGTGGAATGTTTGGTTGAATTTTTTGTCTCGCGTGATGAATATTTTTTTTTAATTATTATACAATCGTAACGTGTTAATGTATTTACATCATTATTTTTTTAATTCTGAATGTAATAATGTTGATGGTTTTTTACATATAATATCGTCTTGAGCTTTTATTTTTAAGTTATAACCAAAAATATAACTAATCAATGTCAATGAAAATATTTTTCGTTTGGATTGTATATTTACTTAAAATAATCCCGGACCCAACTAGTGTTGTACCTGCGATTTATCTCTAGTACTAGGGACCGAAATCGGATGCGCCAACATTTTTAAATAATAAGCTCAGGGGGGTGTATTGTTGCAAATGTCTTTTACCCCCTCCCCTCCCATGGATCCACCATTGTTAGTTCTTTCGTAACATTTGCCAACAACCAGGCCGAGAGGCCAACAGGTTTAGGTAAATAACAGTCGAGCCGAGCAGGTAGAACGGGACCCGAGACTGACGGGCTTCAAGCCGGGTCGTGAAGAAGATGCCATGCTGAACATGTCTCCTACGCACCATTGCACAAACACATCCATACGCATATTTCATTATATATACTATATACTTTGTATATTTCTTGTTCATTTTTGTATATTCCTGTACATTTATTATTTGTTGTTATTGATTGTAAGCCCTCTGAGCTTGGAAAGTCTGCCAGGTCGCGAGAGCGTAATCAACGTCTACCATTGTTGTTAGTACCTACTACATCTAGATGTATGTTATTGCGACAATAAACGACGGGGGCTAGAGCTGACGTAACGCAGTCCCCCTTTTGGTTCTCGATACTCCAGGAAGAAAAAAAAAGTTCTGTCGTAACGTGTAGTCGCGTTCCTTTGCATTTCACCAAGATAAAGTTAGTTTGTGATTTCTGAATCAATAAAATATATTGATTTCCGGGAAAACATTTCTAAAACATGCTTTGGAGCTAAACTAAATTTTCTATGTAGATTAGTGGTATAATCTGAGTACCTACCTACTTATGTATAATATACGAAAAATCTCGAACTTTCTAAAAAAATGCGTACATAAATATGGTTCAGCAGTTTAAAAAAAAAGTCATGGGGGATACGACACCCAACCCCTCCTATCCGTAATTACACCACTGGCACTATAATATAATAATATAATAATAACTCAATTGAATAAAACAATTTATAGTTATAAATTATAACTTAACACAATATATAATGTAATATGTTTAGGCACATGACTTGCACTACTCAAAAAATAGTGACACAACTCATAAAAGTATAAAACTCAACTGTTGATTGGTAATCAGCTATTAACTCATAAGGTTTAAAAAATACATAACAAATCAATTTTTTATTACTTACATTTGTATGCTGTTTAGTTAGAAAGGTGTTAAATACATTGTTTTTAAATATGCTTGGTAGATGTTTCAAAATTGATGAATTATTATTCATGTTATTACTTATTAACAAATACTTGAAAACATTTTACTTATGTCACTGTTCGTGACCGAAATAATCATTTATGTGTATATTCCTAAGTATGTTGCCTGCTGAAGAATAGTGACAATTCAAATTTTAGTGATTCTACTACCTATAAATAATGAGGGAGCATAGTTGTCCCGCGCAAAACAGTTTTTGCTATGTTTCGCACAAGACGGA
>NC_042494.1:21859752-21867582 GCF_005508785.2 Acyrthosiphon pisum
CATGCGTTGTCTCTGTATTACAAATGCACAACATAGCAAAAACTGTTTTGCGCGGGACAACTATGCTCACTCTTTATTTATAGTAGAATCACTGAAATTCCACAACGCATAGAGAAGAACTTTATGTCTCACAGTCCATGGATGTATATTATACGTCCGTAATATAATAATAATATTATATTATGGATAAGGGGATCGGTGGTGGTATTTAATTAAGGAGTTCAGTGTAGGCAATATTTAAGTGTATGTGTGTAATGTGTATGACTTGCGACCATGTGTGTAGTAATCACGGTTTAAGGGGCCTCACTACAACTGCTGTCAATTTTAGCTTAAAAGACCTAAAGTGTTGACAAAATCAAAGTTAGTTAACGTTGTCTGATTTTGATTCTGAAAAAAATGTTAACTCATCAGAAAATTGTCTATCTATAGATCCTACGATGCCCTTTGTAAAAACTAAATTTTATATTATTGTGAACAGTAATTGAAAACTCGAAAATATGCATTTTTTCGAATTATAATTAAAACTAAAATTAATATAAAAAACGGAAAATGTTTCATGTTATCCACAGACATTTTTCTGCTGAATTCAAATATTTTTTCAGAGTCAAAATCAGATAATGGCAACTAACTCTAATTTTGTTAAAACAAATGCATGATTTTGTAAAAATCGTTTAGTGAAATTTGTATGGTTATCGAGTTATTGACATGTGAATGCGCGTACGAGAGAGGATAGCCGCATTTAAATTTAGCCACGATTAAAGATATATCTTTAATCGTGAATTTCACTCACACTAATAAACATTTACAAGTAACACATAGATTCCGAGCGGCTATAATTTAAATTTTCTATGTAACGAAAACACAATGACACGTAGATACAACATTTAAAAGTTGCCCAAAAATATTCATGTAAATGTTTACAATACATAATCACTTTATTCCATTTATGTTTTGCCTGCTTCCAAATAAACATAAAGACATATATACTAAAATTTTTCGGATGTTATGTAATGAATGCGACAAACTTAATTTGAAATTTTTGCCTCAAACAATTTATGTTGACTTTGAGGAAGCTATTCATTATCCGATTTTATCAGTGTGGCCGGAAACAAATATTAAAGGATGTAGATTCCATTTAGGACAGAGCTTGTCGACGCCAAATAATATTTTAATTTTTAATTGCCCCCGCCCCACCATACAGCACCACTATACCGCACAACCCGGTGTACGCCAACGGCCTATATTTGTCACCACCTATTCGCAAACACACACACACACGCACACACACACATACTGTCAATAATATTATCATAATCAAATGTGAATTATATAATAATAATTGTAATTATATACTCGTCGTATAATAAATAATAATTGTTCATCAAATCAGTCGCGTAATATCGTTCTTCCCCAAACAACCGTGCGTCGTAACGATATCATGTATTTTCTTAGTTCCATAAGTTAATTTGATTGTCCTTTTTATATGTAGTTGTGGTCCCGCTCAAATAGCCGGATATTGTCATTGTTTTTTCATGATATTGTTAACGCTGGCTCGAATAGCCGCTTATACATTTTTCGTTGAAGGAATCGTTTTTCTAATACAATGATATTATATCATTACCATCCATTACAGTCACCCACTTGTACTTCATTTTTTTCCAACCTAAACCTCAATTATAGACCAGTGTTTCTCAACCTTTTTCCTTTGGCGACCCCCTTTTTGAATTTCAATTTTTTAGCGACCCCCTACATATATTTATTTAAATACTATTAATAATCAATACGAAAATTACTGTGCATTGTACACAGCATAAAATATAATTTTATATATAATTATACAACGTATAATATTACAATAATTTTTAATCAACAAAATGTATACAAAATATTTACAGTTACATATAATACACACAGTTTTAATTCGGACGGGACAATAAATAACAAGTTGGTGACCCCCTGGGGGATCGCGACCCCCAGGTTGAGAAACACTGTTATAGACTATATTATTTATACTTGTGACAGTATTTCCATATAAGTATTTGATTCGAATCATATCAATTTTTAACTTAAAACAATTCACGATAACTAATTTTTGACATAAAAACGATTTAGACCGAAATAGTGAAATATAATAAAATTAAAAACAAAATAAATTAACTTAAATTACTTCTTAAAATGAAAAATTAATTCGTTAATTTAAAAAAAAAATTTAGTAAGTTATCAATAGCATTTAAAAAGCCAAAAGTAACTATACCAAAAGTTAAAATTAAATTAAATTTTTAAGTTTACTTTAACATTTTAAATTGTTGATGCCCAGCCTAAAATTTGAACTTTAAATGCTTTTTAAAAAAATTGTGCCCTTGTAACAATAAATCAGGAGCCTTACATTAAATTTTCACGCTTTTTTACTCAACAAATAAAATTTTATTGATATTTATAGAAAAAAAAACTAAAAAATGTATAAACTAACAATGTCCGTAAACAGCTCAAAATGAATCAAATTATTTTGAAAATACTAATATAATCATTCAGTGAAATTTTTAAGTATCTACAGTCATTCGTTTTTTAATTACAATAAAATAAGAAAATCGTTACATGAGATATCGAGTGAATATCAAATGTTGTAAAAATATGAATTTCAAACGCTCATAAAAATTTAATTTGACTTTCTAGTATACATTTTTTATTTGAAAAAGGTAGTCAAACGTATGATGAAAACTTATGGTGTATAGAAATTGCTAATATAAACATTTTGTCAAAATTGAATGTACCTACAGTCATTTGTTTTAGAGTTGCACCAAAAACCAAAAAAAAAATTCACAGTTTTCCATAATTTTTCTTTTGTTTTTCACGTCGCTTTTGAAAACTAATGGGAAATTTTTACTTTTGACCCCCAAAAGTACCTACTAGACGAACCAGGTTTTAACATTTTGTTATACCAAATTAAATACAAGATAATAACAAAATTATTATGAATCAAATTAAAAAAAAAAATTGACGTATATCCGCTAAATGCCCATCGCCCCTGCAGGCCCCAGTGCTGTGCACCGGCCTGCACCTATGATTTTTACGGCACTGAACATATGGCAACAACAATATTATATAAGTTTAATGAATTAATGGCTTAATTTTTTTTTAAATTATACATAAAGGAGAACATTTATAAATTAAAAATAAAATTAATTATTACACTATTTTACACTCACTTCGTGGATGATGTTGACCTTATTTTATTAAAACAATACAACAATATTACATAGATATATAGCATAAATGAACAAAGAATAGGATATAATATAGGTATTATAACATTTTTAATTTTAAAATAATTAATCACCATAAAATATTTTCCTCTATAGTTTGCAATGCCTTGTTATTGTGAAAACAATTTTATCCGGGAATATTTTCAGTATCCAAATTGGGAGATGAATCATATTCTTCCGTTTCATTTTCAGTAACATAACATGATAGACAAGGTAGAATACGAGTTATAAAACCCTATAAAAATTATAATAATCGAATATATAAGACAAATAAATTTAGCATAAAACTTAAATTAATTACCCTTTGCTTGCGTCTTACAGTATCATGATTAGGTGTTTTATTATGTTGGTAAAACATATCTTTATGTATTTTTGTAAGATATTCAAAACCTGGATATAATCATTTATATGTAAACATCATATTAAATTCTATGTTTTTACTTTTTAAAGTATACTTAGTCTAGACATAATTACTGTCAGTACTATGTTGTTGATGGAAGTGTTGACTTTTAAATGTTGCAATACTGTAAATATGCTATAATTAGTATCACGTACATGGCTCAATCAAAGAAACTATCGTAGTATCAATAACAATGTAGGTAGAGGATCATCTTACGCACATCGCCAATATCTGTTTTGTTTAGGTCAGGAAAATCTGTGTCACTAGTTTTCAGTCTCTTGCTACCTCTTAACACGAGTAAATGTTAACCACAGAACGATATCGTAGTACTGGTGATTTTGTTGACCGAGTTAGAAGTGGTCACCTTTGTTCTGTTCCAAAAAAATGGTCATTAAGGTGTGCGTGCATATAACAGCTGTACAAGCCATCTGTTGACGGACTAATAACAGGTAAATAGACACGAAAGATCAAAAAAGCTGGTACGCTTGTACGGACTAATAAAATGCTATGAGAAAGAGGTTAATACTGGGGCTTACTTTTATGAGAAAACTGTTTATGACTCTTTAGTGAAGCCTCTTACTTAATAATACATTGTTCGGAGGAATCGATTGGGTATTCCAACAGAAATCGGCATTTGGGCATAAGGCAAATACAACACAAGAGTGGCTTGAAAATAATGTTCCAAATTTCATTAAGGCATCTGATTGGCTCTCTGCAAGCCCGGACCTGAACCCGCTCAATTTTGGTTTATGGAGCATTTTAAAGAAGAGAGTGTAAAAAACATTTGTTTGGATTACTCTAACGAAGAAATGTAAAGGCAGCAGCAGAAATTCTTTTGGAGACCATTCGTACATATAATTTTGAACAGTGGCCGGAATGTTTACGTAGTTGTATTGAAAACAAAGGGGGAAAATTTTGAATAATTTATATATGATTCGAATTGTAATTAGTTATACTATTCAAATATATTAATTATAGAATTTTTGTTGATATGTTGTACTTGAGTTATATACGTATGAAGTACTGACAGTATTTATGTCTTGACTAAGTAGTTAAGAGTATGTAATCATCAAACTCACATATTCGATTGGAAGTAATAAGAGGTTCTTCTTGGAGTAATCTATGCACATACATATAATTCATAAGTGGTACTCTAACCAATTTCATTAATTCTGGTAAAAAATGTTTTCGGTTTATTTCATCATGTCTCACCCATATTATTACAGCAATATATACCTATTAATAAAGAATTTGTTTATAGAATTATTTACCATACACCAAGGCTGGGCAAGTTAATGATTTTTTTTAACTCAGTTAAGTTAATATGCACCAATAACAAAAAGTTAAAAGTTAATTTAAGTATAGGTTAACTCAGTTATGTTAAAAGTTAATACACACTTTTTGTTAACTTTTTATCAAGTTAAAAAAAGTTTATTTGTTTATACAACGCTAGCGTACTTTATTTTTTTTCCAACCCAAAACTAAATTATAGATATAGTGTTTATACTTCATATAGTATCTCCATATAAGTGAGATTCGAATGATATAAATTTTTAATTTTAAACAATTTACGAAACATTTTTATTTGACATGAAAACGAAATAGACTGAAATAATGAAATATAATAAAATTGAAAACAAAATAAATTAACTTAACTTACTTTTTAAAATGAAAAATTAACTCGTTAATTTCACGTTAGTTAAGAAATGTAGTGAGTTAACGGTTAAGTAAATGAAAAGCCAAAAGTAACTAGTCAAGATAAAAAGTTATAATAAAATTAACTTTTTAACTCGTTAATGCCCAGCCTTGCCATATACCATATATGAATTGAATTATATAAATTTGATACAAACATTTTCTTCTTCTACAGTATATAATTCATCGCTATCAATTAACTGCTTCAGTTGTTCAATATCTAAAGTTAAAAATCCAGCACATCTGAATACTTCACTGTAAAATAATCAAGCATCAGACAATTTTCATTTCTTTAATATAAAAAAAATATATCACTTACTCAAAATTTTTTAGAGCCCATTTAAAACATACATTAGGCATATTGAACATCATTCTTGAATCAGCTATTTTTTTAATTTTCAACCAATTTTCCCCATTAATTGATCTCAGAAGGAACTCAATACATAAATCTTGAACATCAAATAGTTGTAAGATATCAGCTCCTTTCAGTATTCTCTTTAAAATTAAAAAAATGCATTAAAATTATGAATCCTTTTAAAATATAAAAATTATTACTTCAACACTTTCTTCGTGGATTTGAATCAATGTACCAGTGTAGATATAATCGATCAAATTATGTAAAATATCACCATCAATATCTAGTAGGTGAATACACTTTTGATCATCATCTTTAGATTTTTCACTGAACATTTTTTCAAAATACATACAATTACTCATTAGAACATATTTGTGAACATGTATGATATCTCCATCTACTGTCTTTAAAGTGAAATCACACAATGTAGCGTTTCTAAATAAAAACAAATAATAATAATATATTATATAAAAATTTAAATACATTTATATCTAGTATCTAACTTGCGTAATTCGTTTAGTTTTTTATATGACAACTCTTGACGTTGTTGTTTCATCGGATTTATTGAGTAAAATTTACTCGGCTGTCTAAAAAATAGAAGCAATTTAATAACAATATTGAACATATGCTTAAAAATAATAAGTTTTAATATTTTAGATAGCTTAAAAGTAAAGTGCCTATGTGGAAGTGATAAACATTATATTTTGTGGTTTTATATTGTTTTATTGGTATACACAATTTTAATATAATATTTTTTTAATAGATACTTGAAGAGTTGAAAAAATTATAAATGAACTGTCATTATTTAAAGATATATTGGTTGCATGAAAAATGTATTAATTTAATGAACCAATCATGGGTCGTTAAATCATGTTTGAGGAACCATTACCTCAGTATTGATTCGTTAAATGTTTAATGATTGTCCAAGTAGCCTGGCAATAAGATAATATGTAAAGAATATAACCAAGTATTTAATATAAATATTATATTTATAGGTTTTGGTATTATAATAATACTATAGAGCTTATTTGTACTATTACAATAACAAGGTACCTGTTGTTCATGACATCTAGAAATTCGCTAAACTAGACCATTTTACAATTATTCCACCATGTAAATGATATGGTCCAAACATCCCGGTGCATTATTTTTCACACCGGTTTAGTCTAGCAAATTTCTAGTACTGATTACTTTTTTTTTATTATTATATTATAATACAATTTGATTAACTATCTATATATAAATGATATTCATAAAAATTACCTCCATTGTGTATTCATTATTGTCGAGTCTGTGTCTTAACGTAACTGATTTCAATGAATTGCTATATCTCCCAAACTCTTGAGTGACTGTACGTCAGATTCAGTACATAAATAGGTAGGTACACTGGAATCCTATTGTAGCCCAGCTCGATCGTCGATCATGAAATAATAATCGGCTACTATTTGGCATCAAACCTAAACTATTCTAATTGTGTATTTACCACGATTTTGAAGATCTATAATATGACAATATCGTCACATAAGCAATTATAAGTGCACTACGCGTAAAAAAGGTAAGTTGTTCGTACTTTTGACTATTTAGAATTTTAACGAGTACCTACCTACTGAAGATCATATCAATTGTCTAATAATTAATAATTATTATACTACCTATAGGTAAAGGTAAAATTCCAATTTGCAATTTCATTGATCGATTCGAATTTTGGTGTGTCTCACGTCCATGTTGACCTACTATAATAAATTATACGTCAATACGAGTATACGATCGAATGACCGATTTCAATGATACGACATCTGATAAAATGATAACTTGAGTGACCAGCAAGGACGGTGTATTTAAATTGATAAGTACACCTTGTTAACCAGATTAGTTAAAATAAGATATTATTAGTTTACGGAAGGGAACCCATAAGTCCTTACCACCCACGATGATCTAACTCATAGATCATAATATTATAATATCTATATTCTATGTATCTAAGGTCTAAATTAAACCCAAGGATAAACAGATTTTTTTACCGTGTTTAATTCGTGGTTCCACCTAGATCCTGCGACAAGTGATTCCAAGTAGGTACGTCAACTGGATGCCTTTGGACAAATAGAACGTCATAGACA
>NC_042494.1:21867632-21868669 GCF_005508785.2 Acyrthosiphon pisum
GTTTTCATTGATAACAAGTCGCGGTGTTCGCGTGTCTGGGCCAATGTTAAAATGTAAAGCCGAAGAATTATCTCGGAAAATTGGTAACAATCAGTTTATTGCTACTGATGGTTGGTTAAAGTTTTTTTATACAACTAAAAAAACCTATTTTTTTTTATTTTGTTAATGTATAGGGCTTTGAAAAAGAATAATTTTGGTGGTCTTAAAATTGTTATCGGACAATTGGTTCCGTGTTTAAATATAAGTCACGTTTTACGCGTGACGTCATAAAATCACACCATCCGACGGGTCGTATATAATATACACGCTCGGAATTTATTTCGTGCGATTAAAATAATTATAGAAAAAAATTGATTAAGGGTACAAGTTATTAAAGTACATTTATAAAAAGGTTATACACTTCTTTAGATGGTCATATTATTTTTATTGTGTTGAAATTTGTTTTAGGGTAGTTCATAGGAAAGACAAACAAATAAAATTTACATAGGTATATTTAATAATATTATAATCCGTTATTGAATGTGTTATTATAATTAATAATATAAGAACTAAAATAAATGTGTAAAAAAACCTCAAAATAAAATATATTACTTCAAACAAAAATACATAATATATTATACGTAATTGAATTATTATAATTATCATTACCTAGTTATATTATATATTTAGGTAAATCTTGAATATCTTTTTGATTTTAATTCTTCATAGGGAGGGCGAGGTGTTCGATAAATATTTTTTGGGATGTCGGTATTACATTCTTTTTGTACATCAAACGGCTGTGGTGAAAATTCTTTTTCAGCTTCTTCGATAATTGTTGACATTATATCACGTTTCCAGTTATTTTGAGTTTTATTGTAAGAATTTTTTATTGTAAATCGTCCTAGTGGTTTAGAAAATACAACTTTTTCTCCTAATAATGATTTTTCAGTATTATTGTTATGGTCGAGTATTGCGAATATAGATCGTACGAACATACCATTGAACTGTAAATGGATACGTTTAGGCATATACTTGAGCCTCACGTTGTGATAGGATTC
>NC_042494.1:21870588-21872004 GCF_005508785.2 Acyrthosiphon pisum
TATTAAATATACCTATGTAAATTTTATTGTGTCATAAATTTTATGTTTGATATTTTATATATTTTTATTTTTTTTTCTTTTCTATAAACTACCCTGAAACAAATTTCAACACAATAAAAATAATATGACCATTTAAAGAAGTGTATAACCTTTTTATAAATGTACTTTAATAACTTGTACCCTTAATCAATTTTTTTCTATAATTATTTTAATCGCACGAAATAAATTCCGAGCGTGTATATTATATACGACCCGTCGGACGGTGTGATTTTATGACGTCACGCGTAAAACGCGACTTATATTTAAACACGGAACCAATTGTCCAACAACAATTTTAAGACCACCAAAATTATTCTTTTTCAAATCCATATACATTAACATAATAAAAAAAAAAATAGGTTTTTTTTAGTTGTGTAGTCCTTTAAGCAGGTGGAAGAATAGACACGAGATAAAATTCAAACGTGTGCATGGTGAAAAAGCAAGTGCTGATGAATCTGCCTCTAATTACTACGTTTTGTATACCTTCCACATCATCCAAATATTAATTTTATTTATTGTATATTATATTTAATTTAATTTATATAGTAATTATTTCACTTTTTTTCGATTACATATATGATAATAAAAATAAAAACTTTTTTGTACAATCATTTTTTTTTTTTTAACTCATTTCGGTTTTTATGGGCAACCGACTTAATGTGGGCAAACAGAGCTGGTCCCAACGTGCCCACATTAATCGGAATCCACTGTATTATTATATGATCGATAATCGATAGTAATAAACGTACTGCTACTTCACAAAAAATCACTAATTTTTTTTCTGTGCAAGCGACCAACAAACATAAACCAACTGATGATGAAGTTGCAATTACTAGTGTAACGGATAGTAACCGTTTACTTACAACACATAAATATCATTATATATAAATAGTTAAATTCGGCATAAGCGATTAGGTAAACGACCTCCTTAAACAATTTGGCAATAGTCAAATTGCAAATACGCAAACACAACAAAAGGTTAAAGGGTTAATTACATAGTCAAAATAACCGAGTGGTTATTCGCGAGTCATATTTTCTAAACACATAAATCACGTATCTATTGACAGGATATGGGGATTGCCAATGCCACAAGTAGATATGCGAATATACGTATATGTACGCAACCTATAGACCAGGATGTGTTAACTGATAAACTATTAGTAATTCGCAGAAGAGATGACTTTCTGCACAACAACACAGATAATTAATTAGCTGTCAACACATTATAACGAATACTCAGATTAGATAGGAATATTGCAAATGCGTAGGTTGAGTCGATGGTCACACGGATCGCATCCGGTAGAGACAAGATAGCGAACCGATAGGCAGGGGGAGCAGGGACCCGAATATAAAAGGGAGCCTGAAACAGCCTGTATT
>NC_042494.1:21872054-21899304 GCF_005508785.2 Acyrthosiphon pisum
ATATCGCAAATGGCTCGCCATGCGCACAACGTTCGAAATAAGTCCTGGGAAACAAAGGGTGGCACGCGCGTGATTGACGTGGGACAGACCGGGTCCCTTCGGAGCTAGGCAGCTGAAAATTCTAGGGTGAAAACAAAGAGGAACATGTGGTGGAAGTGAGGGGCCCGGGCCGTAGATTACGAGGCTCAGAATAATATAAATGTCTGAATGAAAACACAAGGGGGTTGATAATCCATCATATTGATATTGACGTCATCATTCGTTCAACAACAATGTGTCGCGTATGTATCATGAGTCATGATGTATGTATGTATGTATATTTATGTATGTTTGGCGTATATAAAATATACATTTAATTATAAAATATCAAGAAAAAATTTACACATTCGTTTTTTAAGAATATTTTGATTTGTACCACAGTTAGACTGAAATGTATTATTGTTTCAAGTTTTTATATTTTACACTAATACGATACATGGCTATTAGGAACAGCTTTATTATATCGCTATAGGTACTTATTATTTATTCAATAAGTCGGGTTTTTCGAAAGAAATGTCGAGCCATTTGTTTTTTACCAACTATATTTAGGATACCTATGCAGTGAAACATCTATATAACGAATTTCTATCTTGCCAACATAATATTCTGTTTAAAGAAATATTTTTGAGATTCAAACCAAATTTATTTAATTTTACTCAACGAAATTATCTATATCATAAATGTTTTTGTTGTCTATGAAACTTCGTAATATGGAAGTTTCACTGTAGTATATTATACATCGATCTAATAGTGATCTATATTTACATTAAAATAGTTGATTCCTATATCAGTAAAATTTTATATTTTTTGTTTGTCATACAGATAAATATTTCGATTGTTTTGTTTCTTGGAATCAGATTCGACCCCAAGTTGTTCACAGTATAATATTTTACCTACTGTAGGTTCGACCAATATAAAGAAAAAAAATCCATATAATATATTGAACAATGATTTATACGTTCAAAACATCTTGTAAATGCAATCGAAAACTACAAGTGTATTCAATTCTATTATTTGTATAATTCAAGAGTCAAGTTCCCAGACAGCATAACAATATTTTACATATATGTTATCAATATTTTCTGTTAACACGAAAATATTTTAAATTTGTGTTTTAATTATGTGATTTAAGTGTTAGCAATAATGAAGCAATATTGTGACAACGACTCGTGGCAGAAAATTCCATATTGTGGAATTATGTTTTTTAACATATTTCATCAATATGTGGTACCACATATTTCTAAGATATAGTTAAGTAATATATTTCAGAAACATGTAAATAAACATATTTTAACAATAATAATTGATTAGTGTTGTTAACATATTTTTTCTATATGTACTCAAATATTTAATGAGACAATTCATTATTTGATGCTTGTAGCTATATAATTGAGTACCTACTACAGTTACAACTATATTTAACTATATTCAATTTTATGTATATGCTTTAATCTTACAAACCATGGTACACTAATTAATGTATTAATATATCAGTTTATTCACCTCATAATGGAACTCAGTTCACCTTAATTTAATTTTTAGTTTTGAAGTTATTAATAAAATCCAAATATTGTTCACATTATAATTAATTATTAAGTATTAGGACACAATCCAATTTAAATTCAGGTTTTAAGATTATTTTTTTTACTGATCAACAACCATTTTAATTTCTATATCCACAATCAATTCGCATACAGTAAAACTATGGTAAGACAGAACTTCTGTAAGATTGGAACACGATAAAAAGAATAATTTCTTTAGTCGCGATTCAAATAAATAAATAATGTGAGCCCTCTATCAAGTCAGAAACTCCGTTAAGATGGAAAAATTGGACGGGCCTAACCGATTCTGTCTTAGCAAGGTTTTACTGTACTACTAATTATTACTCAATAATTTAAAATCCAAATCAATCATATTTCAAAGAGTAACTATAAAATGCCATACAAATCTTTTTATTTATTTAAACATTTTTATTTTAAAGTTTTTTTTTTTCATGTTAAAACAGTACACTTTAATGTTATTTACAATTTTTCTTTAGTTTTTTTAGTAATACGATTAGTGGCTTGAGCCATCCACTTGCTTATTGTAAGTGCTATTTCCATATCAGGGACTTTTTCAAACTTTGAACAGCTTTGAACAGCTTCTAATAACATAAATAGTTAAACATAGATATAAATAAATAGTACAATCAGAAGGTAAAAAATTATCAACTCTCACCAAATATTATTTTACACGAGTGCAAAGAAGAAAATTTGTTTTTGCCTTTAAATCCAATATAGGAGTAATTGCGTAACCAATCATCGACAAATAGTTTTTGCATCATACGTCTTATGGTTTCAGGAATAGTTTTTCCGACTGAAAGTGATAATTCCGAAACCTAAAAGATAAGCAAATAACATACAATTTTAAAATTAAGTAATAGGTTAAATTTATATCTAAATTTTGATACTTACAACTTTATCTCTATAAGCAGAAGATTCGAGTAACATTTCAAAACTGTTTATAGTTTCTTCGTTAGATATAGGGAGGTTTTCATTATTTAATACAGATACAGCAGTTAAATTAGAGTTTTTTGTCACACCCAGTTCTGAGCAGATATTGTTAACATTTTCGAGCATTTTCTTAACTGATTCTGATACATATACCAAATGTTTAATATCATATTTTAAATTGGTAAATGATGTTCTAACATAATCATTGAGTCCTTGAAAAAATTAAAATTAAGTACATCAATATAAATGCAGTCAACTATAATATAACACATTGAATTATAATTAAATCATTAAAATATTTAAATTCAAGTTAATAACATTATTTATTATAGTTGTAAAAAAAAAAAATACAGTATTACAGCATTATAGCATAATAGATAAATAACCGTAAATAACTCACTATTAAAATCATCCACTTTTACTACATCTGCAGGTTCAATAAGACTTTGCTTAAAACTTTCAGTATCCAATCGTACAATTTTACTGTTATTACCTTCAGAGAAAAATGAACTTAAAGTTAATGGATAAGTTTTTAATTAACATTATAGAATATAATATAAATTCATACATTTTGTCTTACACAATGGCAATAGTAGTATAATAGCAATAATATTATTATAAGCAATGTCCAATAATTCAATTTCAAAATCTATGTATAATTTTTTTTTTTAAGAAGAGAACATAAAAAACTATAGTAGATAAACTATCTACTATAAATTAAATGTAAAACAAATGTATGTATTATTAATATTATTAAGTTGTATTTTTTTAATTATTAAATATATTTAAATTTAAAAATCCTAGAAATTCTACTTAAATAATAATTACAAGTATGGTAAATAATATCATCATACCAAAATTTTTCTCCAGCACCTCATCATCATCATCACTTTGAGCAAATAGTTTGCGTTTAACTTGAACTTTTGAATCTGTAGTATCTTTTTTTTTAATGAAATTTAATGAATCATCTGCTATAGTAACTGCTGCTCCATCTAGTACTTTCCACTTTCCAACAGGACTATTGATTACTTCTAAACAATCTAAAATATAGATAAAAAAAAATAACAATAGGAAAATATGATACAATAGTTTTATAAAAATTGGTGATTGATTTACACAACACCAACCATATTTCTTAAATAAGGCTTAAATAATGATGTATTAGGTAATATTATTCAACTTTATACTTAATAAATATCAAATACATAGTCAAGGTTTGAATAACTCAAAATAATTTATTATTTTGTAATAATTAAGAAATGTATTAGTGAAAATATGAAAGTACAGGCATGTGAAAATCAAAATAATATATTATTAGATAATAACTTTAAACAGCAATTTAAATTTATTAACTTTTACTACCTAAGCCATATTTGTGGCATTATAATTATCTTTTTGAAAATAGTGCATTTAAGAAAATTAATATTATATAAAAAAGTAAATATCAGTCATAGGCAGTATTTACCAATATCGTCATTTTCCAAATGTTTAAAATTTAGTGGAGAGGCACATAATTGTTTTTCACACAGCAGTTCATTACAACTTACACGATCTAAATAGTATAAATTCATTTTAATTTTAGGTAAATATATTACTTAAGTAAGATTAACACTTGTAAATATAACCTTTTTTTTTTAAATGACTGTCATTGGAATTTATTGGAGGCACGTACAACATATCTTGATCACTATCATAAATATCCGTATTTTCACTGTAATCTATATTATGAAACACAAAAATAAATTACAATATTATTTGATATTAGCATTGGGAAATGCATGTATTATAAATTTATTCCATGATGTCTATACATATTTTAAATATCAACCATTTTATTTTTCATATTTTTTGATTTTATTATTAAATGTATTATTTTATTACTATCCATATTATTAGGTTGGTTAATTTATTGGTTGTGGACTAGTTATTTTTTGCTGTTACTATAGTTTTAATGCTAAATTTTTATAAAATGTCATACAACTTAACTTGCTAAATCTAAATCTGGTACAGAAACTAATATTTTTATATTTTATAATATTCTTAAAAAAGGTTTTTGGATTATAAAAGTATATTATTTATTGTTTTATTTTAATATGAAATTAATTCCTATAAATATATTTATTGCATAGATTATGATAATTTATCTATCTTTTTTTATAATTATATCATCCAATCCTAGTTATTATGTTTTGTAAGACTATGTATCACTGAAACAAAACAATAGGTACTACAAACAAAACAAAAAAATGTCACATAGAGTATTTACCTGAAAATTCTGGTGGTGTTTCTTTAGGTACACTTTTTTTTGATACTGCATTTTTTATTTTTTTGTTAGTTTTTGATTCAATGTCTTCGGCCGAAGAAAGATCTGAAGTGCTTTGGGCTTTTAAAGCTTTAAGCCTAGCTTCGGCGTAAGATGCTAAAAATATTTTAAAAATACAAATTAGTTAAAAAATTATAAAAATGTATTAAAAGGTATTATAGATACATTTTTATACAATTAATACATTACTCACCAATCGGTTTTTCAGATAGTAGTCTCACTTTATAAAAGTCAAATTGAGATTTTCCTGGTTTTATTTTTTTTTCTATAAACTTATTTTTGTTTTTTATGAATTGTTTTGGCCAGGCACAATATCCGTTTTTTAGCCAAATTGTAGGAACTGCTGAGACAGAGTTGTCGCTTAAAAAATTAACTATAAGCCACATTATTCCCTATAAATTTAAGTAAAAATATATTTTTATTTAAATCAGAACAATTAGGTAATAAATTTTACAATATAATCAAATGTTCCAAGGTAAAGACAATGAAATGTATCTACATATTATTTTTAATTTGTCATACCTACCTATAGCCTATAAGTATATTTAAATTTGTCCAATTTTGTTATTCATAGGTTATCAATTTATCCAATACTAGGTATATATATAGACATTCATCATTTTTACCTTCTAGTTAATTAGGTAAGTTAAAATTAAAATTAAAATTTACATTTTTATAAAACAATATTTACACTATACAGCAATAATATTTGAAACTATAATACTTGAACTAAAGTGAATGTAAAATAGGGAAGGCAATATATCTTTCCTTAACAGAAAATAAAATGATTTTATTTTTAATTTCTGTAATTTTCCAATATTTTAAGTTTTTTGATAAATTCTGTACTATGAATATATTCAATTTGCTGGATCTAATTGGCTTATCATAAAATGGGCACTTATTTAAAAATTCAAATCCAATAATAAGAACTTCTTTGGTAGAATTATAATGTGCAATATTTTTAACTTGAACAACTTCTCCAGTATTTGTAAGAACATAAGAATCTGATGATGAACGTGTATTAATGGTTATTTTATTGTGAAGAATTAATTTCAAATATTGAGGCTCGCATGTATTTTGTATTAAAGGGCCATTACTATGTTCATAACTCAACTTTGTAGCAATAGGTTGGTTACTTATATGATTAACAATTTCATTTGTAGTTTTCTCTTGGTATCGTTTAATGACCTGTTCAAGTGGCTTTTCGTGTTTCCTTAACATTTGTTTAAGAGTTTTCATATAGTTTTCAAAAACAAAACAACTACATGAATCAAGTTGACCGTACCGTTGATAATCCAAGCCAATATGTGTAAGACCGTGAATATTATGGGAAACCGTGTGCTTACCATAAATATTTTCAAAATCACTTACAAAAAAATTTAGAAGTGAATTTGCATAGTTTAAAAGATTATTCGAAATATTTGAACTAAGTAAAATGGTCATAGAAATATTTAAAAACATAAAGTTATCATACATTCTCTCAGTAAGAATGTTTTTTAAAGCAAGTGGTCCAGTATAAATCAAAAATTGTCGTAGCTCAGTAGCTTTCCATCGGCTAACCTCTTCGATTTTTCTTGGTTTTCTAACAAAATCGTTTGTTATTGATGATTTGAATGATAGCAGGTTATTTGAAATTTTTTTAATCTGCAAACTAGGTAAACGAACAGTTAGAGGTCCATGCATCCATAAATTAATTAGTTTTCTCATTGCTCCCAATGTTACTAGATGCATATAGTCTAATGGGAAAGAGTTGACCATATCAAAACCAGGGATTCGTATGAGGTCTGATAAAGAATTGCCAACATGATGCTCTTCTTGTACTTTAATAGTATATCCTTCATGACTTCTTTCTCTTGGTTTAATTTTTTGGTATGGAAAGCACATACGACGGTTTAAATATTCACCTTCCACAAAACATCTAGTGCAAGAATGATATCCACTGTGTCCTTTAACTTTCATTATGAAAGACTTTGCCGGCGCATCAGCACATATAGCAAAAATAGAGACTTTATGAATACTGTTATTAATATTAATGCCATTTTTCACTAAATGTTCAGCTTCATCGATAAACTCTTTTAAAAAATCATTGCTTTCAATAGGCTTCTCAAATCCATGATAAAGGCCAATAAGAAAAACATATTCTTTGAAAGGCTGTACATATGCTAAAATAGGCCAAAATTGGCTAGAGCTACTTTTTGCCAAAGGCAGTCCATCAATCCCAACAATTATTTTTATTTCATAATTAAGATTATAACGATCAGCACATTTTACTATTCCTTCCCTTAATCCAAAATGAAAATAGTAGCCAGGATTAACAAGTCTTATACTTGTAATTTTAGTATTATTAGAGTGTAATAATGTTCTACAATCAAGTGGCAATGAATGAAGGCATTCATGTTGTTTTAAAATTGGTAAAAGTCTATTAACTGTTGTATTAGGGACATTACATTGAACCACCCAATTAGCTAATTGTGATTTTAAAGTTTCCGAGCTGTCTACAATTTTGTTCACGTCTGTATAACCGTTGGTACAATTGGTATAATTACTATGGTGATCTGGAATTTCATAATCTTGTTCCAAGTTTTGTCTGAATGTTGATATTAAAACTTCATCATTGTTAGCAGCTTTAGGATTTTTTTGAATAATATTTGCTGAAATATTTAATTCCTCGGAAGTAGATAAAGTATTTTTTACATTAAAATCATTTGAAGTTTCATTTGATTTTTTAGAAAAATGAAGAGTTTTGAGCTCTTCTTGAATTTTTCTTCTTTTAGTTCGGTAACTACGTATCATTTTAAAATCTATTTGAAATAAAGAAAAATTGAAAAATAAAATACCTACAAATATATACATATTTAAAAATGTATTACATTAATTAAGGTATCTAGTTTTTAATAATTTACTGATAAAACTGAATTTAAATAGTATTAAAAAATTGAAGTAAATGTCCGATACCTAGATACCCCATAGAGGATTGTATATAAATTATCTACCTACAATATTTACTCACATAATTCAAATCAAAATACACAACTGCTACCTATATTTTGTATGAAATGATTACCTATTTATTAATTATTATTATGTATTTTAATCGTATTATGTAATTTCATATAATAATATTGTGATATTCATTTCTTCATATAATATGGTGGATGCATGATATTATTATTATCCTTATAACTGGATTTGTAGGATTATAATATAGCTTTAGGCACTTAGCATAGGTAAATCATAATTATAATATTTTTAGAAGAACTATAACTTTATTCAGTATAAATACTATATTTATTTAATGAATACTAAACTATCATAATTATTTGTGTACTTATTAGAAATAATTGAAAATTAAATTTAGGTATAACATTAATAATTAATAACAATGTTGACACCATAAGAAATTAATTTACATAGAACCATAGGTAGGTACCTAAAGTTATTTGATTGATGAAATAAATGTACTGTTATTTAATTTATCATTGAAATATCATTTTTATTTACATACCTACCTATATCTAAATAGAAATTCATATTTTATTACTTACTTATACTTTAATAGAAAATTATTATTTTTTTATGTATGTTACCTCAGTATTTGTTCTGCAATATTTGTGCCATTTTAATAGGTATTGAATTTATAAATTAGGTGTATAAAGTATTAGGTTTATAATACATAGTAACATTTTAATAAACTAATAAAATATAATGATTTGGTATCTAATAAAATAGCAAAATAGGGAACTTACCGATGTGATGTATGTTGTGTACTATATTGAACTGTTATAGGTAAATACTTTTTACCGTTGCTGTAGCCGTTACAGCCGTCGCTGTAGTAAATAATAGGTATAACACTAAAATTGTAAACTAAGGGAAACTGCAAAATAGTAATAAGTACCAATAGTTGATGTTGAACGCTGTATGAGAAAAATAATAACCATGACGTGTTCACTGATCACTGTTACTGTATGTCTGCACAGTGGGTGCAGGGATGGCCGTACATAACGTATTATGTTGCGGGCCGCGGGGTTGACGGTCGGCGATCGCCGACTGTGACGGCGGTGCGTCGTCGGCTTATCTTGGGTAATTCCGAAATTCGAACATTTTTAGTGTAATAATAATAATTGAATGATATCGCGGCTGTGTAGTGTGTACACCTACTTCGCTCTCCTGTCCGATAACCCATCTAGTAATCCCCACCGCCAGTCCGGTACTCGGCAGACGGCAGACACAATATTATACGTTGTCAAATTATACGTATATTATAATAAATCATAATAATATAATAAATATTATATATTGTATCAATAATATATCGGAGGTAGCGATTGCCGATTGGGGAGTCTCCGTTAGTCCGTTTACAAATGTTAAATTCCAAATAATGGTTAAAATAATAATTATATTACATACTATTAAATTATTGCCATGACGCCATCAATAAATAATTGATTGATTAAAATTACGTAGGTAGGTACATTAAAAATCGAAATGGGTACATATTATTCAAATTGGTATAACGTCATAACGACGTTTTTTACTTTTGTTCATGTAAGAATATACCTAATTTATTGGTTCAAAATTTATTAATATGATATTATTAATAACATTCACACGTTTTTACCTAGTCTGGTAAAGTTAATACCTATGCAACGTAATATAAAAATTATTAATATGTCTACGGGGTCTATAGTATATATATTATATACTACAATATATATTGTATATATATCAATTAATTTCGACTCAAATACGTACGTCCCTATAGTTAGGGAATTTATGAGTACCTATAGGTAAATATACAATTTTATACTAGGTATTTTTTATTATTTTGTTTTTATTATAAATGTATAATTTTATAATTATATGTTAGTATTTACTTTTTTAAAGAAACTTAATTTTTAGTATCTGGGTTAAAATTAAATAATTAGTTTTCTTATTTTATTACTACTATAGGTTCTTTTACGAAATCGGCACTATTATAGTAATTTATCGTATGCGCTTTCCACTCATAATAAAATAAAACACTGCAAAAACATATTAAATCTGTCTGTTTTTTAGTCAATCGAACATGGCGAGAAACGATAATATTAAAACAATATTGTTTGGTAATTTACAAGTTTGAAACTATTAATATCAATTTTAATAATCTAAAGGAATTATTATAATTACTATATTAATATTTATTACCTACACATTTACACAGGGAATAAAACAATTAATACTATATTTTAATGTATCATCAGCATTCAGCATGTGTCAACATGTATACAATTAATTATTATAGGCGTTGATAGGTAGATCGTAGGTACCGACTAAAAAATAATACTAATTAAAATAGAAATGCATAGGTAGAAGCCGTCATAAATTAATATTATTGTCATGAGATCTACCAGAACATATTTTATCAACAATATACAGAAATACGTTGTATCAATATTTTTCCTTAATGTTTCTTAAAATATGTTGATGTCCATTAAATAAACTCATTGTTACAATATCTACCAGAACATATGCTCTCAATCAATGAAAAAAAACATTGTTAACGTATATTTTAATCATGTTTCCTACAATATTTTGTTGTCCATTAAATAAAAACATTGTTACAATATCTACCAGAACATATGATCTCAATCAATGAAAAAAAATATTGTCAACGTATATTTTAATGATGTTTTCTACAATATTTTCTTCAACACATAAAACACATACTGCTACAATATGTTTTAAATATTAATTTGTATATATATTGTTGCTCATAATATAAACATATTGTCAAAATATTTTTAAACAAAATATTTTCAAGAACACAAGGAAAACATATGTCTACAATATAAATATTTTCAAATTGCTGTGTGGGTTATTAATTTTAAAACGTATGTAATTATAGTTTATAATATGTAACAACTAAAAATATATACTTTTCGCTTGACAAATTATTTAACTAAGGCACATGTTTTATTTAAAACAGGAAAGTTGATTTTTATTTAATTAACATCGTAATCAACAACATCAACAATCATATAATATTTTGAGCCAATTTCACAAAATTCAAATTCGTGCTGTGCAAAATTATTTCTGAAGAATAATAAACAATATACTTACTCCATAGTCCATTCATCGAAATTAACTGATTACATTTAAATACCAAATATGAGTGTAATACTGGAATATAAGATTGTAGATCAGACCTAAATTATTTATTCATGGTTTTTTAAAATTTATTTTTACTGTACTTCTATACTAGATAATGCCAATTATTTAATTTTAAGTTAGATCTTAAGAAACGTATGAAAAGTATGGTAATTTATTTTATTCTCAACTGTTTAAATGGATTGAAAATTAAACCAAATGTGTACTACCATGTAAATCTAAAATAGCACTACATGCTTACACAAATGTTTTATATTTGCTATGTACATTGCTTACATATTTTGTATAATAATATCTTATTTTTAAACTAATAGATATAGCATTATAAATAATTAACTAAAAGTATGAATTGTACAAAAAAAAAAACAAATAAACAAAATAATTTCGGTCAACTACAGTATAAAGTGTTTGCAATATTTAGTAAAATTCCTGAATTTTTAACTTTTCCATTATTGGCTATGAGTCTATAACGTCATAATATTCTAGGCGAAATATAATATAGATATGTGGGTATGACATTGTGACGACTAAAAACCAGGATGTAATTAAGTCATTAAGGAAGTATAATACAAATTAATTTAGAAATGTTGATACATTACAATATTAATGTTAAAATCATAAAAAAAAAATTAATATTTTTTCATTGGTATAGGTATTGAATTATTTTCTAAAATGTGAATTTTTCCGAGCAAAAGTTATTTTCTACATTTTAGTCTTTCTTGTGTATACCTATAGTATATATATATTCACAGTTTTGATTTTATATTTGTGGATAGTACTTTTTTATGATTCGCTTATTCAATATAAATGTAATATGCCATATTAGGTATTATATTCATATACCTTTCTATATCGATTCACATTTTTTTAAGATTCTATAATATTATCAATAATTTCTTAAATATTTTTTTTGTTATTACTCAACTCATATTGTATATTTCATACATATCTAAAAAATAAAAATATATTTTTACGCAAATCTTATTATTTCAGAATTATCTGTCTCCTTTTTTGAATTTACATGTTTTAGTTTCCACGCACTTACATAACTACCATGGTTATAAACGGCTGTCCATATTTTTGTTTGTATCACTGAATATGCAAAGTCCCTCGTTATAGTCAGTTGTGGATCAGTTAAAAACATTTATTAGTTAGGTAAGTACTTAATATAACACTCATTAGTCATGATGGGGTGCACACATCGGTGATCACTGATTATTGATGAATAATGATAGTGTTACAAATAAGTAGATAAAAATGCGTTGGCTTAATCATAGGCGCAATTTGGGGGGCTTGGGTGAGCTTTGCACCCCCAACTTTTTTCATGTTTATTTATATTTTAATACTTAGTCATTATGTATAAAAAAACAGTTTTTAGTCACATAACAGTCACATAACTGCATTCTACAAGGGTTGGAAGTACAACTGTCAGATTGGATATCGATACCGCGGATCAATTCCGCCAGAATACCGGATATATAAAAAGGTAATGAAAAAGTCTAATGGGAACTCCACTAGTTTTATTTTCTTATCTGTATAGGTATATGGAAACTCCACCAGTGTTAAAGCCTTGCTTATGTAAAACTGAATAATAGGTATATCTCAACTAAATAATTCAAAAATTCAAAATGAAAAAATATTATGGTGTTTGAGAACGCTATAGATACCTAGTTATAATAATAGATTTTTATTGGAATTAATAGTTGGAATATCTACAAATGTTATAACATAATTTTAGCTCACAGTTTAAAATATTATTGCATTATGTCATAATGTAACATACCATCATATTTTGTGATTTCAATTTACAATCATCTATTAATATTTTTGGCGTAATACCGGCCATTAAAATTTGTTTGATTTGTTCAAACAATTATTAATTTTATTTTAAGTTTTATATATTTTTTGGCATACACGCATAGTGTCGTATACCTAATTATAATTATAGTAAAATTATGATCTAAAAAAAAAAATAATAGGTTTGTATTACACCTATTATATGTATTGTATATTGTTACTTGATTTTCTTCACTGGCGAAGATTACCTGAACCCAATTTTTCCCGTTTTATTTCCTGCCAGAGTTAACACTAAAAAAAGGTACTCGCAGCGGAGCTTATATGCGACTAGTTAACATATATAAATAACAAGTATCTACCCAGTGGCGCCGAAAATGTACTACAAGTAGTTCAATTGAACTGCCTTAATAATGGGTGGGTGAGTAATAATGGGTTTATAGGGTAAAATAATAGAGCATACTTAGTATTTCTACTATATAATTATATTATATAAATAAATATAAATATAAATAAATCAAATATAATTGTGTAATATGGTATACATAGGTACAAGATATTATTCGTTTTAACGTAAATAATATATTTATTTAAGGTAGAATAAAAAAAATAGATTTTTAAATACAGTATAATAGTACTTATATTATTACGTTCGTCGTCGACCTTGGATCAATTCAAATACAGTAATATTATCAACGTCAATAACCTTACTGCGACTATCGTTTTTAACGTATTACTATGTGTATATATTAAAACATAGAACCCGTTTAAGCGGTAGTTGAGGTAAAGGTGAACCACCACTGCAACCAACATCTGCATCTGATAGATTTCAACAAATATGAAATATTTATTTTAAGAAAATTTAATTTTAAACCTATGTATATATTTTTATATAGTTCAAATTAAAACAATTTTCAGGCTACAAAAGGGACATAACTGGGTCGATCGCTTATCGCGAACCGCTATGTGATTTAAAATTTAGCAGTTTGTGATAAGCGATAGAATCAAGTTTTGGATTTCGTCTGATAGATTTCAACAAATATAAATTAGTTATTTTTTTAACTTTGTAAATAAATACCAATGTACTTATGTAATTTAATAAATATATTTGTCCAAATGAAATTATTTTCAGGAACCTGCAGTGACATAACTGGGTCGACTTAATATCATGAATTGCTATGTAGTTTAAAATTTAGCAGTTCGTGATATTCGGCCGAATCAAGTTTTGGATTTCGTCTGAAGATTTCAACAAATATAAATTAGTTAATTTTTTAAATATGTAATATAATAACCAATGTACCTATGTAATTTAATAATTATATTAGTCTAAGCAAAATTATTTTCAGGAACCTGCAGTGACTTAACTGGGTCGGCCCAATATCGCGAAGTGCTATGTAGTTTAAAATTTAGCAGTTCGCGATAAGTGGTCGAATCAAGTTTTGGATTTCGTCTGATAGGTTTCAACAAATATAAATTAGTTATTTTTTTAGCTTTGTAATATAAATACCAATGTACCTATGTAATTTAATAATTATATTAGTTCAAATTAAAACATTTTTCAGGCTACTAAAGAGACATAACTGGGTCGATCGTTTATCGCGAACCGCTATGTGATTTAAAATTTAGCAGTTCGCGATAAGCGGCCGAATCAAGTTTTGGATTTCGTCTGAAGATATCAACAAATATAAATTAGTTAATTTTTTAAATATGTAATATAATAACCAATGTACCTATGTACTTTAATAATTATATTAGTTCAAATTAAAACATTTTTCAGGCTACAAAAGGGACATAACTGGGTCGATCGCTTATCGCGAACCGCTATGTGATTTAAAATTTAGCAGTTTGTGATAAGCGATAGAATCAAGTTTTGTATTTCGTCTGATAGATTTCAACAAGTATAAATTATTTATTTTTATAACTTTGTAAATAAATACCAATGTACTTATGTAATTTAATAAATATATTTGTCCAAATGAAATTATTTTCAGGAACCTGCAGTGACATAACTGGGTCGACTTAATATCATGAATTGCCATGCAGTTTAAAATTTAGCAGTTCGTGATATTTTGCCGAATCAAGTTTTGGATTTCGTCTGAAGATTTCAACAAATATAAATTAGTTAATTTTTTAAATATGTAATATAATAACCAATGTACCTATGTAATTTAATAATTATATTAGTTCAAATTAAAACATTTTTCAGGCTACAAAAGGGACATAACTGGGTCGATCGCTTATCGCGAACCGCTATGTGATTTAAAATTTAACAGTTTGTTATAAGCGATAGAATCAAGTTTTGGATTTCGTCTGATAGATTTCAACAAATATAAATTATTTATTTTTTTAACTTTGTAAATAAATACCAATGTACCTATGTAATTTAATAATTATATTAGTCTAAGCAAAATTATTTTCAGGAACCTGCAGTGACTTAACTGGGTCGGCCCAATATCGCGAAGTGCTATGTAGTTTAAAATTTAGCAGTTCGCGATAAGTGGTCGAATCAAGTTTTGGATTTCGTCTGATAGGTTTCAACAAATATAAATTAGTTAATTTTTTAAATATGTAATATAATAACCAATGTACCTATGTAATTTAATAATTATATTAGTTCAAATTAAAAAATTTTTCAGGCTACAAAAGGGACATAACTGGGTCGATCGCTTATCGCGAACCGCTATGTGATTTAAAATTTAGCAGTTCGCGATAAGCGGCCGAATCAAGTTTTGGATTTCGTCTGAAGATTTCAACAAATATAAATTAGTTAATTTTTTAAATATGTAATATAATAACCAATGTACCTATGTACTTTAATAATTATATTAGTTCAAATTAAAACATTTTTCAGGCTACAAAAGGGACATAACTGGGTCGATCGCTTATCGCGAACCGCTATGTGATTTAAAATTTAGCAGTTTGTGATAAGCGATAGAATCAAGTTTTGTATTTCGTCTGATAGATTTCAACAAGTATAAATTATTTATTTTTATAACTTTGATAAATAAATACCAATGTACTTATGTAATTTAATAAATATATTTGTCCAAATGAAATTATTTTCAGGAACCTGCAGTGACATAACTGGGTCGACCTAATATCATGAATTGCTATGTAGTTTAAAATTTAGCAGTTCGTGATATTCGGCCGAATCAAGTTTTGGATTTCGTCTGAAGATTTCAACAAATATAAATTAGTTAATTTTTTAAATATGTAATATAATAACCAATGTACCTAGCTATGTAATTTAATAATTATATTAGTTCAAATTAAAACATTTTTCAGGCTACAAAAGGGACATAACTGGGTCGATCGCTTATCGCGAACCGCTATGTGATTTAAAATTTAACAGTTTGTTATAAGCGATAGAATCAAGTTTTGGATTTCGTCTGATAGATTTCAACAAATATAAATTATTTATTTTTTTAACTTTGTAAATAAATACCAATGTACTTATGTAATTTAATAAATATATTTGTCCAAATGAAATTATTTTCAGGAACCTGCAGTGACATAACTGGGTCGACTTAATATCATGAATTGCCATGTAGTTTAAAATTTAGCAGTTCGTGATATTTTGCCGAATCAAGTTTTGGATTTCGTCTGAAGATTTCAACAAATATAAATTAGTTAATTTTTTAAATATGTAATATAATAACCAATGTACCTATGTAATTTAATAATTATATTAGTCTAAGCAAAATTATTTTCAGGAACCTGCAGTGACTTAACTGGGTCGGCCCAATATCGCGAAGTGCTATGTAGTTTAAAATTTAGCAGTTCGCGATAAGTGGTCGAATCAAGTTTTGGATTTCGTCTGATAGCTTTCAACAAATATAAATTAGTTATTTTTTTAGCTTTGTAATATAAATACCAATGTACCTATGTAATTTAATAATTATATTAGTTCAAATTAAAACATTTTTCAGGCTACTAAAGAGACATAACTGGGTCGATCGTTTATCGCGAACCGCTATGTGATTTAAAATTTAGCAGTTCGCGATAAGCGGCCGAATCAAGTTTTGGATTTCGTCTGAAGATTTCAACAAATATAAATTAGTTAATTTTTTAAATATGTAATATAATAACCAATGTACCTATGTACTTTAATAATTATATTAGTCTAAATAAAATTATTTTCAGGAACCTGCAGTGACTTAACTGGGTCGGCCCAATATCGCGAAGTGCTATGTAGTTTAAAATTTAACAGTTCGCAATAAGTGGTCGAATCAAGTTTTAGATTTCGTCTGATATATTTTAAAAAATATGAATTAGTTATTTAAAAAAAATGTAATACTCTAAGTCTATGAATAATATATATATATTTACATTAGTTCAAATTAAAACATTTTTCAGGCTACAAAAGGGACATAACTGGGTCGATCGCTTATCGCGAACCGCTATGTGATTTAAAATTTAGCAGTTTGTGATAAGCGATAGAATCAAGTTTTGGATTTCGTCTGATAGATTTCAACAAATATAAATTAGTTATTTTTTTAACTTTGTAAATAAATACCAATGTACTTATGTCATTTAATAAATATATTTGTCCAAATGAAATTATTTTCAGGAACCTGCAGTGACATAACTGGGTCGACCTAATATCATGAATTGCTATGTAGTTTAAAATTTAGCAGTTCGTGATATTCGGCCGAATCAAGTTTTGGATTTCGTCTGAAGATTTCAACAAATATAAATTAGTTAATTTTTTAAATATGTAATATAATAACCAATGT
The DNA here is from genome assembly GCF_005508785.2 of Acyrthosiphon pisum. Taxonomy (NCBI): domain Eukaryota; kingdom Metazoa; phylum Arthropoda; class Insecta; order Hemiptera; family Aphididae; genus Acyrthosiphon; species Acyrthosiphon pisum. Next base: position 21,889,586 of record NC_042494.1, read on the forward strand.
ACCTAGCTATGTAATTTAATAATTATATTAGTTCAAATTAAAACATTTTTCAGGCTACAAAAGGGACATAACTGGGTCGATCGCTTATCGCGAACCGCTATGTGATTTAAAATTTAACAGTTTGTTATAAGCGATAGAATCAAGTTTTGGATTTCGTCTGATAGATTTCAACAAATATAAATTATTTATTTTTTTAACTTTGTAAATAAATACCAATGTACCTATGTAATTTAATAATTATATTAGTCTAAGCAAAATTATTTTCAGGAACCTGCAGTGACTTAACTGGGTCGGCCCAATATCGCGAAGTGCTATGTAGTTTAAAATTTAGCAGTTCGCGATAAGTGGTCGAATCAAGTTTTGGATTTCGTCTGATAGGTTTCAACAAATATAAATTAGTTAATTTTTTAAATATGTAATATAATAACCAATGTACCTATGTAATTTAATAATTATATTAGTTCAAATTAAAACATTTTTCAGGCTACAAAAGGGACATAACTGGGTCGATCGCTTATCGCGAACCGCTATGTGATTTAAAATTTAGCAGTTCGCGATAAGCGGCCGAATCAAGTTTTGGATTTCGTCTGAAGATTTCAACAAATATAAATTAGTTAATTTTTTAAATATGTAATATAATAACCAATGTACCTATGTACTTTAATAATTATATTAGTTCAAATTAAAACATTTTTCAGGCTACAAAAGGGACATAACTGGGTCGATCGTTTATCGCGAACCGCTATGTGATTTAAAATTTAGCAGTTCGCGATAAGCGGCCGAATCAAGTTTTGTATTTCGTCTGATAGATTTCAACAAATATAAATTATTTATTTTTTTAAATATGTAATATAATAACCAATGTACCTATGTACTTTAATAAATATATTAGTCTAAATAAAATTATTTTCAGGAACCTGCAGTGACTTAACTGGGTCGGCCCAATATCGCGAAGTGCTATGTAGTTTAAAATTTAACAGTTCGTGATATTCGGCTGAATCAAGTTTTGGATTTCGTCTGAAGATTTCAACAAATATAAATTAGTTAATTTTTTAAATATGTAATATAATAACCAATGTACCTATGTAATTTAATAATTATATTAGTTCAAATTAAAACATTTTTCAGGCTACTAAAGAGACATAACTGGGTCGATCGCTTATCGCGAACCGCTATGTGATTTAAAATTTAGCAGTTCGCGATAAGCGGCCGAATCAAGTTTTGGATTTCGTCTGAAGATTTCAACAAATATAAATTAGTTATTTTTTTAACTTTGTAAATAAATACCAATGTACTTATGTCATTTAATAAATATATTTGTCCAAATGAAATTATTTTCAGGAACCTGCAGTGACATAACTGGGTCGACTTAATATCATGAATTGCCATGTAGTTTAAAATTTAGCAGTTCGTGATATTTTGCCGAATCAAGTTTTGGATTTCGTCTGAAGATTTCAACAAATATAAATTAGTTAATTTTTTAAATATGTAATATAATAACCAATGTACCTATGTACTTTAATAATTATATTAGTTCAAATTAAAACATTTTTTAGGCTACTAAAGAGACATAACTGGGTCGATCGCTTATCGCGAACCGCTATGTGATTTAAAATTTAGCAGTTCGCGATAAGCGGCCGAATCAAGTTTTGGATTTCGTCTGATAGATTTCAACAAGTATAAATTATTTATTTTTATAACTTTGCAAATAAATACCAATGTACTTATGTAATTTAATAAATATATTTGTCCAAATGAAATTATTTTCAGGAACCTGCAGTGACATAACTGGGTCGACTTAATATCATGAATTGCCATGTAGTTTAAAATTTAGCAGTTCGTGATATTTTGCCGAATCAAGTTTTGGATTTCGTCTGAAGATTTCAACAAATATAAATTAGTTAATTTTTTAAATATGTAATATAATAACCAATGTACCTATGTAATTTAATAATTATATTAGTCTAAGCAAAATTATTTTCAGGAACCTGCAGTGACTTAACTGGGTCGGCCCAATATCGCGAAGTGCTATGTAGTTTAAAATTTAGCAGTTCGCGATAAGTGGTCGAATCAAGTTATGGATTTCGTCTGATAGGTTTCAACAAATATAAATTAGTTATTTTTTTAGCTTTGTAATTTAAATACCAATGTACCTATGTAATTTAATAATTATATTAGTTCAAATTAAAACATTTTTCAGGCTACTAAAGAGACATAACTGGGTCGATCGTTTATCGCGAACCGCTATGTGATTTAAAATTTAGCAGTTCGCGATAAGCGGCCGAATCAAGTTTTGGATTTCGTCTGAAGATTTCAACAAATATAAATTAGTTAATTTTTTAAATATGTAATATAATAACCAATGTACCTATGTACTTTAATAATTATATTAGTCTAAATAAAATTATTTTCAGGAACCTGCAGTGACTTAACTGGGTCGGCCCAATATCGCGAAGTGCTATGTAGTTTAAAATTTAACAGTTCGCAATAAGTGGTCGAATCAAGTTTTAGATTTCGTCTGATATATTTTAAAAAATATAAATTAGTTATTTTTTTAGCTTTGTAAATAAATACCAATGTACTTATGTAATTTAATAATTATATTAGTTCAAATTAAAACATTTTTCAGGCTACTAAAGAGACATAACTGGGTCGATCGTTTATCGCGAACCGCTATGTGATTTAAAATTTAGCAGTTCGCGATAAGCGGCCGAATCAAGTTTTGGATTTCGTCTGAAGATTTCAACAAATATAAATTAGTTAATTTTTTAAATATGTAATATAATAACCAATGGACCTATGTACTTTAATAATTATATTAGTCTAAATAAAATTATTTTCAGGAACCTGCAGTGACTTAACTGGGTCGGCCCAATATCGCGAAGTGCTATGTAGTTTAAAATTTAACAGTTCGCAATAAGTGGTCGAATCAAGTTTTAGATTTCGTCTGATATATTTTAAAAAATATGAATTAGTTATTTAAAAAAAAATGTAATACTATAAGTTTATGTATAATGTATATATATTTACATTAGTTCAAATTAAAACATTTTTCAGGCTACAAAAGGGACATAACTGGGTCGATCGCTTATCGCGAACCGCTATGTGATTTAAAATTTAGCGGTTCGTGATATTCGGCCGAATCAAGTTTTGGATTTCGTCTGAAGATTTCAACAAATATAAATTAGTTAATTTTTTAAATATGTAATATAATAACCAATGTACCTATGTAATTTAATAATTATATTAGTTCAAATTAAAACATTTTTCAGGCTACAAAAGGGACACAACTGGGTCGACCGCTTATCGCGAACCGCTATGTGATTTAAAATTTAACAGTTTGTTATAAGCGATAGAATCAAGTTTTGGATTTCGTCTGATAGATTTCAACAAATATAAATTATTTATTTTTTTAACTTTGTAAATAAATACCAATGTACTTATGTAATTTAATAAATATATTTGTCCAAATGAAATTATTTTCAGGAACCTGCAGTGACATAACTGGGTCGACTTAATATCATGAATTGCTATGTAGTTTAAAATTTAGCAGTTCGTGATATTTTGCCGAATCAAGTTTTGGATTTCGTCTGAAGATTTCAACAAATATAAATAAGTTAATTTTTTAAATATGTAATATAATAACCAATGTACCTATGTACTTTAATAATTATATTAGTCTAAATAAAATTATTTTCAGGAACCTGCGGTGACTTAACTGGGTCGGCCCAATATCGCGAAGTGCTATGTAGTTTAAAATTTAACAGTTCACAATAAGTGGTCGTATCAAGTTTTGGATTTCGTCTGATAGGTTTCAACAAATATAAATTAGTTATTTTTTTAGCTTTGTAATATAAATACCAATGTACCTATGTAATTTAATAATTATATTAGTTCAAATTAAAACATTTTTCAGGCTACTAAAGAGACATAACTGGGTCGATCGCTTATCGCGAACCGCTATGTGATTTAAAATTTAGCAGTTTGTGATAAGCGATAGAATCAAGTTTTGGATTTCGTCTGATAGATTTCAACAAATATAAATTATTTATTTTTTTAACTTTGTAATATAAATACCCATGTACCTATGTACTTTAATAAATATATTAGTCTAAATAAAATTATTTTCAGGAACCTGCGGTGACTTAACTGGGTCGGCCCAATATCGCGAAGTGCTATGTAGTTTAAAATTTAACAGTTCGCAATAAGTGGTCGAATCAAGTTTTGGATTTCGTCTGATATTTTTTAAAAAATATGAATTAGTTATTTAAAAAAAAATGTAATACTATAAGTCTATGTATAATGTATATATATTTACATTAGTTCAAATTAAAACATTTTTCAGGCTACAAAAGGGACATAACTGGGTCGATCGCTTATCGCGAACCGCTATGTGATTTAAAATTTAGCAGTTTGTGATAAGCGATAGAATCAAGTTTTGGATTTCGTCTGATAGATTTCAACAAATATAAATTATTTTTTTTTTTAACTTTGTAATTAAATACCAATGTACTTATGTTATTTACTAAATATATTTGTCCAAATGAAATTATTTTCAGGAACCCGCAGTGACATAACTGGGTCGACCTAATATCATGAATTGCTATGTAGTTTAAAATTTAGCAGTTCGTGATATTCGGCCGAATCAAGTTTTGGATTTCATCTGATTAATTGCAACAAATATAAATAAGTTATTTAAAAAAAAAAATGTAATACTATGTATATATATTTATATTAAACAAATTAAAATATTTTTCAGGCTACAAAAGGGACATAATTAAATTTAATGTTTGTTTTATCAAAGTTATCAAAAAACCTATATTTATATATTTGTTTATCCAATATAAATATTGATGGGTATAGAGTTCTGGCCATCCGGTTTTTGATAGGACACGACCATTATTTATAATGTGCATGAGCTGGGAATTTTTATTTTATTATTACATTTTTTAAGATCAATTTAAATAAAAAATAATGTTATGAAAGTTGTATGATTATTGCTATTAAACAGTATGTATTATTTACCTACCACTGAATATAACTTTATAAGTATATAAATATAAAAAATTACTTTTTAAACCCAAGAATAACGATTTTAGTTGTTTTGTTGTAATTTAAAAATACTAAGTATTCGTGGATTTATGAAACTTGATTTAGTTTCTGAATTTTTTTTAGAATTTTTTTTGTTGTTTGTGTAAACGATAAGTATTCGTAATAAATATTTAATTTTTTTATATATTATATTATATTATAGTCACTTAGTATAATATAATCATATGTTTATTTTTAGTTCTTTTATAGGTATTTAATATAAAGTAACAAGTAGGTACATGAAATGTGTTTTCGAATAATAATTTATTGTTTGTATTAGTACCTACAGTGAACTAACATTTTGTAAATATCTTAATTAAAATTTTAAAAACGAAATCTAATTTTTTTTTTAACTGGTTTTACTCTAAAATCTCAGAGAGATGATTTCTTAATTTTTTAATTTTTGTGTGTTTTAAGGGTTGATATACCTACTCCAAAAAAATATAACATCAAAATAATATCATTACATTCGGTGCACCCTCAAAATATCCCATGCATCAAAATATTCCTCGTTCAAAATATCCCCGTTACAAATATCCCCGTTACAAATATCCTATATTCAAAATATCTCCAGTAATATTGTCCCTTAATTTATAACAATATACATAAAAAAGATTTTTAAACTTTAAACTTTTCTAACTTCTCATCATTTAGGTTATAGTTATACTAACATACGCGTATTATTTGTAATATAATAATAATATAATAATACGCGTATTATTTGTAAATCATAGTATAATATAATATAAAATATATAAGTAGAATTCAATATAATAGTCATTTATGATTATCTCATTTTCGATATTTTTATATTAAGCCGCGTAATCAGATAGGTACTATTAGAACTTGCAATAGGATACCTGTATTTTGTTGAAATAATAAAAATGATAAAATAAGTTGACAAATACAAACCATCGAAATTTTCGATAATGTATCGGCATCACACTTGTGAGCGTGGTTACCATTTCATATCCGTGAAAACAAAAACGAAAAATGTCAAATTTAATTTTTGTAAATAGCCAAAAAGGAAAAAAGCTACTTTCGTACGACGGATATTTGCATAGCTTACACCGATCGACTGAAAATAAATGTATTTGGCGATACAACTAATGACGAAGAATCAAGTACGTCAAAACAGATTAATACTTTTGGTGTCAAAAATGCATTTGTTTTTTCAGTCAATTAAATTTTTTTTTACTTGTTTTTATGAGAAATTATAAAAATGCCCACACATAGTCACCCTCCAAATGCTGATAAAGTTAATGTTAAAGAAGCAATTGATAAGTTAAAAAATGAAGCTAAAACGTCATGCGAACCTACAAGAAATGTTGTCAGTAAAATAGTTTCAGATGTATCTAAAACAACTACAAGTAAATTACCACCAATTGATATGTTATCTCAGACTGTACGTAGAACAAGAAATAAATATAATGATATTTCAATTATGTAGGCCTTCAAGAAGCAAAAATTGAAAAATACATGTCTGGTGAGCTACCCGTTAAAAAAAAGAAAATTTACTATGATATATATATATTAAGGCAGTAACTAAAATATTAAATACAATTTTAAAATTGTATAGAATTTCCGAAAATTGGAAAGACGGCACAGACACCTTTAATGTCAGATTACTGTGGCGACGACGAATACCACGCACCGTTCAAATAGCAATGGCAACTGACGATTGGTGGAAATTATGCATAGTCCGAAATCATAGTCCAGTTGTTTGGGACCTGGTAGGGGAAATATAGGCGGCCAGCACAAACGCGATGGTGCGTACAACATAGACATTGTAAAAAAAATAGCGTTTCGATTAATAACTAATATGCTAATACTTAGGCTATGATCCTCCGAACAACTTGAAATGTATCATCTACAATCTACATCATATATACTGATCAACCCGAGTAAATTTCATATCAATCAGTTCAATAGTTTACAGAGTGCTACATTAACTGTAGAGAGCTCGGACCATTTTTCGTATGGTTTAAATATTCAAGGTTATTTCACATAGCCCATTCTGTTTTCCAAAAAAAAAAAAAAGGCAGCTTAAGGGTACGGTCCATATCATAGTAGGTATATTATAATATCATAGTATAGCCAGTACCTATAGGTCGTCCCCTTACACTGCCATTTTAATTCCTTAACGTGATAAAATGATATAGTGGGGGTACTATTTCAATAACCTTATATATTTAAGCCGTGATTTTTGTAAAATTACACAGGTTAAGAGGATGTCAGCGCACTATTCGATTTCTCTCTCTGGCCCACGCGCAACATAGACAAGACGCATTTAAGCAAATTCATTTTTTCTATGCGTTAAAGTAATATTAGAGTAAAGTCACCTATTACAAAAAAGATAGAGAATAATATTTTAGAGGGAATGACATATCGGTTTTATATTTTATTATTATTTGACTTTCAAAATAAATAAAAAAATGTTGTACATTTAAATGATTTTTAAATTGTTTTGAGACAATATTTAGACAAATCGATATGTCATTCCCTCAAAAGTATTATTCTCTATCTTTTTTGTCATGGGTGAATTTACTCTAAGATTACTTAAACACATAGAAAAAATGATTTTGCGTAAATGCATTTTGTCTATGTTGCGTGTGAGCCAGAGAGAGAAAACAAATAGTGCGCTAACAGCCTCTTAAATACTAGTTGGTCGTCTAGTGTAATATACATCTACCGTCGTCGTCATGAGCTCTTTGTTTTTACTTGGCTCGGTGGTATTTTCAAATGCTTATTTTTTAGCTTCCCTATTGTGTTACTAAAGTCTAATTGTATAATCAATTACTCTAATACTCTAATAACAATAATATCATAAAATATATATACTTTATAATATTATAGACTGACCGTCTTCGCTCAGAATTGTTTTTCGTATACAATGATTTTATATTATTGAATTTAAACTTAACAGGTCATCCGCTACGGTGACCACTTTCGATGATTACTGTACAGTAGTACGGTACCCACTTGCCAACCTTTTTAATTTTTACGTTCCAAAAATTACCAACTATTGATACACTATCCTACATAAAAAAATATTATTATACAAGTACGTAAGCTTGAAAAAATATCTTTTATGAAACTCTGAAAACGCCAGTATCAAATAAACATATACGACTCGTATACCTAACTACTTACTACATAATATTATTGTGTTTTACGCAGACATGATGGTTCGAGATTATATTATAGATTATAGGTAAATATATAGAGGTATAATAGTATAATATAAGCAATAATTATATATTCTAATATATATAATATTATCATGGCCAAAGCAGGGAGGGGGGGGGGGGGGGTGACTACGCCCCAGGCGCAATTCCGGACAGGGCACAAAAGTGAACAATTTGAATTTTATGTTAAATATTACAACGGTGAACGGTCAATATCGTATAATATTTTGTTTACAAAAACTTCAACATTCTTAAAACTAATTGAAGAAATTGTTGAAAATAATATCTAATAATTATAATATTTTTATATAAAAGCATTAAACCAATAATAGTTAGGTAGTAAATACAATCGATCTATGCAGAAAAAGTCCTTATACAATTTAGAAATAATTCTATTATAGCCTTATGTGATTCCATAATATTGGTGTACTGGTGTTCATATTATAAGGTATAATCACTAATCAGTATCAAATTGTCGCTCAGATACTCTCGGTGTAGGTAACATAATTTGTCGTTTGTCGCGAAGTTTGGAACTTATCGCAATAAAATTGTACCTATTGAAATAGGTAATAGCATTGATTATACATATTATGAATGTCTCACTGGCCGTGATTATTTGCTGCGCTAAATTTTAGTTTATTTATTGACAATAGATAGCGTTAATAGTCGGAATGAAAAAAATAATTCGGCCGGTGGTAGCGGCAGCATTATTGTATGTATTGGTATTTGGTATTGGTAAAATGTAGTCGGTTACAAATTACCGAATACCACGACGGCACCATCAACACAATATATCTGTATAATAATATAATAATAATATATGTGTAGCATATAAAATATAATAATGTTTTCAACAACTATTATTATTTTTTTTTTCACTATTCATTCACGTTCGTTAATTAATCGTCATTCGGGTTGTGAACGCCAATAAGGGCTTCAAATCCAACGTTGCCAAATTTAATGAAACACACGTTGTCTTTTAATAATAATATTATTATTATTTTATTTTAGATGTTTACTACATGACGTATGAATTAACAATGGTCATTGAATAATTGGAACAAAAAAAAAAAATCAAAAAAAAATAGTTTGCTGTATAATATTGTATATAATAAAATAGTATTATATTATTATATATACTATAAAGTATATAGTCGTTGTCATACGTTATTCTATTAACGTGTAAATGTGGAATATGGCGGGTATATAACGAATATCGTATTTAGATCTGTTAGTAACATCTGAAATCTTTCGTCTAGGTAAATTATATAAAATAGGTAGGTACCTATTAAAATTAAGTCAAAAATTTGTTTTTTTATGAGGCGTTGCAAAATATTTCGATTAATTTATAAGCAGGGCTAGGATTTATATGCAATAAAAAATTATAAAATATGCATTTTATAAACCAAAATGTGCCAAAATATGCATTTATTTTTTTAT
>NC_042494.1:21900638-21910894 GCF_005508785.2 Acyrthosiphon pisum
TTTTGACATACAGATTTGAGATTTCCTACCTTTCCGGTGGATTTTCCTAAAATTTTATTTCGTAAAAACCTTCTCCTGGCAGTTACGAACATCTTAAAAAAAAATTGAGCCAAATCGGACCAGCCGTTCTCGATTGATGAATTGTTATACATTTTTGTCTCCATGTTTATATATATATATATATAGATATATTATATTTTATATACATATGTAAATGTGAGTAAGTATGTGATATCGTACTCGTCAAACTGTGAACGGTTGTGTTGGAAATACCCAAAATAAATATCGTATTATTTTATTAATGGAATACTGAATAGGATTTAATTAGTTTTTATATATCAGTATGATGGTTGCTTATCGATATGAAAATAATAATATTAATTTAGTTTGATAATATAGACATTTTCAACTGTCTATTCTTAGTGGTAGTGAAATACAATGAATCAAAGATAGTCGATTCCATTAGTTCAATCGTGTTTTCGAGACGATACTCAGTGACAAATGACAATAAAATCTAGATTACCAATATTGATTAATTTATTCTTTCTATTTTCTACATAAATACCAACAATTTATTAGTGAGGTGTTAAGTAGTGTATGTTATTTATATATTTTAATTTTTGTTTTTACATAATATTATTTGTTTAAATGTGTTTAGTATTTATAATAAATTTAATAAAACAAATAAAAATGACGAAAGTAGTGAAAATGTGGACGACCCTGATTGCATCCCATCTACATCGAAGAATGTAAATTGAAATAGTCGTAAGTACAAATTGATGATATAATATGTGAAACAAAATTAATATGTAATTTAGTATTCATGCGAAATTTAAAATTTTCATTTTTAAAAAAAAAACTAAAAAAAATGTATAGTTTTAATATCTTTAAATGTTGTTTATTTAAATTATTGAACATATAATATTTGTATAGGCTGATGAAACAGCTTTGAAATTTCCAGTTCAATAGTGAATACTTCAAGGAATACCACTGGTTAGAGTACAGTACAAAAAAAGACGATGCATTTTGTTTTCCTTGTAGAATATTTGATGGAGCCGGTGTAAACAAAGATACTTGGACCAAAAATAGGTTCAACAGCTGGAAAAAAGCAAGTAAAGTATGTTAATATTTATAGCTTTAATTTATCATTGTGTTAGGTATTGAACTTTATTTTTTTCAACTTACCTATATAAATTAATAAATAACAATTAAATAAAGGTAAATTTAAATCTGATGGATTAATAGTGTAATTTTAAAACTGACTTCTATTGTATTAATAAAAAGTATATAACAAAATCAAATTAAAGATAGATAAACATGTTTATATGTTTTTATTTAAATACAATGGAAAATATTTTTTAAAATTTATTTAATATTAGTAAGAAATTTATAAGCCAAAATTAAATTTCTTCAACTCTCCTGCCACTTCAAAAACTGACAAAATAACTGTATCATAATAAAATTTATTTCAGTGGCTGTTTTAAGAGGCGGATAGAGGGGCTCACCCCCCTCCCATTGGCCAACATTTAGGTTATTTTTAAATTGGGCTGTTTTTAAATATTTGTGTCGTACAACTTGGAAAATACAATGCCCCCCCTAAAATAAAAAAAAAAAATTCTATATCCGCCACTCATTTATATTTAAAAAAAACATTTATAAAAAAATAAATGAACTTATTGCTCTTCAACCTTTATAAATATACTTTAAAGTTTATATTACTATATTTTATTTTAATCAAAGTTTTGCAATAATTGTTTTGTAGCTGTGTGATCGATTAAAAAAACATAATATTTCTCTTATAGTCATATTACATGTGTTACAAAATTGTCATCATTTTATTCAAGTAAATCAAAAAACTATTGAAGCTCAACAATTATTGTTGTCTGCAAACAGAGAACAAATTAGAAAAAAATTTTCTGTACATTTCACATATAATCGACATAGTGTTATTTTTATGGAAACAAGTTGTTGCCTTTAGAGGACATTATGAGAATGATGATCAATCCAGGTTTATTTTACATATTATAATAAATATTTAAGTTAAAATCATCATTTTATTTTGTGTTTTAGGTAATAAGGAAACTTATTGATATTTTTGCCAGTTCCATTAAAGACATCATACTTAATGAAAATTTCAACCACTGCACTTCCTATTATGTGTGATGAAGCTAGGTTGGTATTTTAATAATAATCTATGAACCTAAGGAAACCAATTTGTAATTTTATTGGTGAACATGTTAATTATTAATAACTGTATGATATAAAACAATAAAGAGTTGTGTAATTAATAATTGCCTATTACCTATAGCCTTAGGAGTTATAAAAAAGAACAGCTCTCATTATGTGTACAATATGCTGTAGGATTGAATCCTTGCCTATAAAAGTTGAACATTTTATAAATTTTTAACTACAAAATAATAATTAAATTTTAAATTTGATATATCTTGTAAAAATTCGAACTTTAAATGCTTATAAAAAAAAATTGTGGCTATGTATTTTTAATATTTTTCAACTGATATTGTAACAATATATCTGAAACCTTGTATTAAATGTTCACGCTTTTTTATACAACAAATAAATTCTATTGACAATTATAGAAAAAAAACTGAAAAAAATTAAAACTGGCAATGTTCGTAAACAGCTCAAAAAGAGTCATAATATTTTCAAAATTGTATTTAGAGTATTTGTTTTTGAATTACAACAAAATAACAAAATCGCTACATGAGAAATCGAATGAAAATTCAATCTTGTAAAAATAAGAACTTCATACGCTCATAAAAATTTAATTTGACTTTCGGTAGAGATTTTTTTGTAGATAAATGTAGACAAAATAAGAAATCTTGTAATACATTTTCAAATCTTGGATTTAAAAAGAAAATCTTTTATGAATTTCCAACTTTAAATATTTTGTACATTTTGGTGATTTTTCCGTATTTTGTCAAGACTTGAACTTTAAATGCTTAGAAAAAAAACTGTGACTAAGGATTTTTAATATTTTTCAATTGTCATTGAAACAATAAATTAGGAGCCTTGTATTAAAATTTCAAGCTTTTTACCCACAAAATAAAGTTTTATTAACATGCAAAGAAAAAAGATTAATATAATTGGAAACTGATAGTGTTCCTAAACAGTTCAAAACAAATCAAAATATTTTGAAAATTTTATCGTGTATATAAAATGCGAATATAAGCAACCAGTGAAAATTGCATGTATATACGTTCATTTTTTTTTAGAGTTACACTCAAAACCAAAATCGATTTTGTCGAAAACCGATTCTGCGTAAAAATTCCCGTTTTTCCTTAAGAGGACGTCACACCCGCATAAATGTTGTCTCTGTCTTATCACATCAATATTACATTTTTACAAATTTGATCGTAACGGAAGGCAGTTGTGGTACTAATTAATTAATTACATTATCCAACGTCCAACAGTATTGTTTTACTACAATTAATATCGTGATACGGTCGTCGGTCGAATACCGGAACGTCCGGAACACGTTTATTATTCAGGTATTCTCATTATATGTATTATAATAATAATACATATTGTTATTATTATATAATATATAATAGTAAAATATTAATGTTAAATAAAAAATTGTGTAATTGTGCATCGGCGTAATAAAGCGCAAACCGCATAACTACGGCCAGGCGCCCCACGACACCCACAGCAGAGACAAGCACAAGAGTAGTGAATACACAGGACGCAGTAAACACTACTGTCTACAACTAACGTCTAACTATCGCTCATCTAACGGCAGTATTCGGAACGATTTTAACAGCTAGCGCTGATCTAGCGAACGTATCCATAACTAGTAAACTTTTAGCGCTTATCTAATGTTTCTATCCAGAACTAATGCCGCGACTGCAGCAATGCTTAACGGCCGTATCCATTTGAGCGTAGCGTGAAATGCCGCCAGTGAGACATCTATACTATATATAATCAATGGTAATAGTCAACAAAATTACCAAAATAAACTAAAACATGGAGCTATTTTTTTTTTTACTTAGAGATAATTATTACAGACATGGATCTAAGGAGCTCCAGTGTATCATGTTTTAAGGAGTAATATTTAGGCAATTCACATGACATGTAAAATGAGATTTTCAACTATGCCTTTGCGTGAATACTAAACGTGTTTCCGAGAATCGCTGTAATGCCGGGTCAGGTAATCGCCGCCGGACACAACTCTCGCACGTTCACACACATATCAACAAGTACTTCGCTGAAAATGAAATATTTTCTTGTTTGCATAACTATAAAAACTAATAAAATCCGAAGTAAATTAAACATACTTATCCTGAAGTTAAATTGCAATTTTGAAAAAATAGTTAGATTAATCAACTTCTATACAATGCTCATAAAAAGACATTTTTTTGATCTAAAATCAGATGTGCCCAAAATAAATACCAATGTAATGCAATTATTTTATGGGACATTCAAAACAGAACCTTATTTTTAAAGTCCTTTAAAATTGAAAATTAAAAATCGACTTCCTTAAAATCCTAGATATTTTGTCAGAAAACTCATACATGTATAAAATATTAAAATTGGACATTCTGAAGTATATATAATTACCACCACTCATTAATCTAGAATGTATGACAAATACGTGTGCAGTGGTCCTAAAAAAATAAACGTACCCAGGTATTTGAAAATTATATGGAATACTAATATTGTTATAAAATAGTATGAATTCCAAAATGTTAATGTATATTTGTATTTTACGAGTTTCTTAATTTTTTTTTTCGATTTTTGTCGATAAAATATTTTTTTACGATACATATAATTATATAAACATTTAATACAAATATTTAAAATTATTATGTTCCTGTAGTGATAAATCTATTGGGTTAATATTACATTACTAGAATAGTAATTTATTTTACTAATATTATGGTAGGTAGGTTGAACTAGTTTTTTTTGAAACCATTGCATTTATTGTATTATTATAATTGTATATATTAAATTTTTAAACTATACCGACCTGTCGTAAAACGTATATTGAATAGGTTTTTGGTATAAATAGGTATTAACTATTAGCATACAACTAATCTAATTATTTTGAAAATGCTCTGTGTATATAAAATAAAATAATACCTACCATCTATATCAATCAGTTATAATATATTTTATACATTAAACTAAATTACTTTATAATTTAGGTACCTAGGTAAAAAAAAAGAGACTAAAATATCTCTATTTTACTTTATTTTCACATTTAACGATCAGGATGAGCTTCATAAACATGTAGGAAATAAGAATATAGTATAGATATAGGTATTATAATTTATAATGGATTGTTATATTAATGAAATATAAAAATATATAATATATTGATATATGCGTATCTGTATATTTTGTTTATCTATAATTACACGGTAAAGTAATGCAGTTGAATTTTAAAAACTATTTGGTATTTTCGTTAGGCGTATTAACCACACGGATTGCTGGGAATAATTTGATAGTGTATTATACACGGTGTTATTGTGTGTATTGCACAAAATAACAACCAACACAAAACTGTTGAATCTAATCAAGACTTATCTTTTATTTTATTCGTTTATATACCCGGGTAAAACTGCAATAAAATACTGTACAATATGTACGTAGTATTATACATTTTATCGCACCACTTGTTACGCGGTTGCAACATGTTAGGTATTGATTATTTGGAACGAAAACGAGAGCTGACGGCCCCCAAATGAATATCGGAGGGAAAACATCCCACTCGAAATAGGGTGGTGAGTAAGCCTGCATCCACCCACAGCTACGTCCGGGTAAAAGAGAAAGTGCGCAGCTATAATAAATTCACGGGATTCGAGGTCTAAACGGGGCCAATGACCCTCGGCATTTTAAACACGCAGCGCTTTGCGTTCACCCTTTGAAGACTGTCATAAACGAAAAAACAAAGAAACCGAAAAAGGGGGAAAGTAAGTATTCACTCTGCTCGTAACCTATGTGTTAAATTTGAATTCATAAATCATAACATATAGGTATCAAAAGCGATTCTGAACGATAACCTGTCAGCTAAGTACCTACTATAATAAGTACCTATATTTAATTGTTTTAATTATATACCATATACCCATAGATAGTGATTTATTGGTAAAATGGTGTGTTGAACTAATATTTGCTGATAATATTGCATTTATTTTATTTAATCATTATAAATTGCTTATAATAGTATATATTTATAATATAATTTACTAATATTATAAACTTTCTAGTCATCGCCGTAGAGCGGTGAAAATAAGTTCATAGCATAAAATATAAAGACTATATTGAGCTTAACATTATCTAAATGTTTTAAAATTTCATTGTGTAAATAAAGTATAATGAGACGCCATATTGTACGTAAAAGTTTAAATTCTTCACGAATAATATTATTGAGATACAAAAAAATAATAAAAATTTCTATTATTCGTCTAATTATATAACTTCATCCAAATTTTAAATTTTAACTTCAAATGTCTATACATAAAAAAAAAATGTTTCTATACATATTTTTTTAGACATTTTAGTCTCAGAATAAGCTACGTACCTATTTCTATAGGTATAAAGAACAAAAAGAAGGATAAATTTTAAATTTACAATTTAAGATTTTTATAAAGTTTATCCTACGTCCTATAACCTCAAACTATATTAATATATTATTAGTTATTACTATAACACATGTGGGTACGATGTATCTAGTTGAAATGTATATTAACTTATTAAAATACTATATTAAATTAAATTCAAAAGTGAAACCAAAATGCAGTCTTGTACCTACCTACCTACTCGTTATATAAAACAAAAATCACAATCAAAAATAAATAATTTGGTATGCAAAGTTAAAATCGGAGGCAACAATTTCACAATTAAGTCAAATAGTATATAAAAAAATGGAAAATTGGTAATCAAAATATATTTATATCAAAACAGAAATATTTATTTCGATTCCAAGTCTAGGATTAAATATCTAGCAATCTTGTGTTACCACGTTTGCTCCACGTTTCAACATTGGTTGCACATGCGAATCGCAATACGACATTTCGTCATATTATAATATATTAAGGGAAAAATCAATAAATCAGCTGCCACCGGAGCAACCAAACGACTTGAAGTTTTTTACAGAGTGGTTGAAAATGTTTGAAATATTTGAACAAGCTTTTGACATAATACATTATGCATAGCTTCGAAGTCAGCGTACCTACCTTAGACACCTCTATAGGTACTACTTAACATCAAATTGCAGTTATCTTGACTAATTTTTTTCATTTTTTCTATCTCGTATTAGATATAATTCTATCTTGTGTCTATCAATCGTTACACTCGTTACAACCGATTTTAGTATTGTTTTAAATACAATGTTTGAACTCAATCATCATACATAGTGTTTTTCAGTTTTTCATTGGCAATTGTCCCCATTTTTGCATTAACATTTGATTATTTGTTATTACTAATTAATATTATTTTATTACCAACCTATATATGATTATACATATACCTACCCTAGTTACTAATTGTGTTTGAATATTATGTTTCTGGAAAACTTTTTAATTAGAGCAACGGTTGTTTTAATTTATGATGAACGTCATTGTATCCAATATGAAATAATTTTCTTACCATGGGCGATCGCCGGATAAGTATTCGAACAACCAAGTTATTTACTTTACTTCCGTGATGTTAAAAATGGTAAGGAGTATACAAAAGCCATTGAGTTTTTACAAATGTAAAATGTAAATGTACTTACCTATATATACGCTCCGCTTGAATTATTTTTATTTTGGAATAGGTACGTTGGCTGCTTATGTTGGTAATTCAATTCAATTTTTGTTTGTCTATTTTGTATTTTAGATCATTAATATTTCATTCTTCTCAATGTTGTACGCGTGTCCAAGTAAGTATTTATTAATTGTCTATGTTTATTTACTTTATAATTATTCAGTATTAAAATGTTTATTATACTACAAACGTGGTTATGTAACTTATAGGGGTTTCACCAATACGCTGGTGGTAGGGGGTAGGGGGTACAGGAAAACCTGTATAACTCTGTAATGACATAATATACCATAATTATTATATAAAAAATATAAATGCCTAGATATGTATATACAATATTTATAGATGTATTCGGTTATATCCTATTCAAGTGTCTAGACTCAAGAAAAGTTTTAACGTTTTAAAAAATACAATAATTTGATGGCATTGCAAAACAATATTTAAAAAAAATATTTATGTTATCGTTCTTAAGTAGGTATTTACATTTTTTTAAATTTAAAGACAACATACCCATAATTTTAATTTCATGTTCTAAATTTTACTAATTATTGGAGTAATTCAAAACATTAAAATTACATTTTAAACATAGTTAATAAGATACAACTTATAAGTAGGTATAGTTATTTTAAAATATTAGATGAGCAGGCAACATTTTGCTAAGTAGTTAAGGTTATAATAATACCTACTTCAATACTATAGTTTACTCCACTAATTTAAACTTTAAATGTTACTAATACTAATTATTAATTAACATAAGGTTACCTTATGTTAAGATACCTACTCATTCGAAATTTATTATGTATCGAAATATTTCTTCTGGATAAATATAAAAAAAAAATGTTTCATATTGTTTTGCAATGTCTACTCAATGTCTCAATCTGTGTAAAAAATAAACATTAATTAAAAATGGTGTAGTTTATAATATCATACAATATTACAATATAAAAGGTATATATAATATAGCTATATCATTACACTATTTATATTTTTAGTTTAAATTATTTTTTTTAGAATTTTATGAAATAATATGAGTACATGACCACTTAGTACAACTTACGACATTTAATTACGCTTTCAATGAAAAATAATATAAATAAATTGTTAAAATGTTTGGTTTAGTATTAGGTATATAAAGAATTATGACTTTACAATTATGAGTATGAAATATTTCAAATGAAATTTTTACTTCAAAATATTTCAAACTTGAAACTTTTACCTTTCTTGAAATGTTGAAAAATATATTTAAAGTTTTTTTGTAACTTATTTTGGTATTTTTCATATAATCATCACTAGATGGTCACACTTATTTCATACCTTATTAGTGATAGGCAATATTTGATTCCGATCACGATGTAGAGAAGATATAAATACAAGATATTATTATAATAATTATACTAAAATAATTATATTATTGTATAAATATAGTATCTTTCCAGCATATTAACTGTACCTATATAGGGCGAAAGCCCGTGTTGTATTATTATAAATAAATAAGATGGTTACAATTATTGTTCTTGTAATTTGTTTATTTGTATAATGTACTATATGTAAGAAATATTTCTACTTATAACATTTTTTACTTAACACTTAACTAAGTAGACGTGTTTACTGTACCTACTTCCTACTATAGTTTTAAACTAAAATTTGTTTTTTTTATCTTTCATTAATATGAAATATTTCATGACATTTTAGAACCCTAGTTGAGGTGTTTCTATGGAAAACGGAAAACGTGCTATTTATATTTTCAATAAAATCGAGTTATAAATCGATTATTATGGAAAAAATTGCAATAAATCGTTTAGTACCGTTATTTTTTGTCAAAATGAACTATCCCATAGCTTAAATTAAGCTTAAACTTCTAGGTACTTTTTTTTTAAAACGTGTTATATCCAATAGATATTTTTCCAAGGCATGATATTTTCTGTGCTAAATCATATGTCAAACTTCTCATATTTTTCTAAAACGTAGATATCCGTAATTTTTAGATTCTGAGTGGAACGACGAATGTTTTGATTTTACAATGATGTGTGTGTTTTTTTTTTTTTTTTTTTTCTTATTTTTTTTTTGTGTCTGTGTACACGATAAGTAGTCGAAATAATGCTTCGATTTTCAACTTCAGTATCTTGTTCGATTGGAAAGTGAATATCGTTGGTGCTTGGGGAGGTCAAAATTTAAAATTATCAGTAATTTTCAAAAGCACCAAGAAAAACCAAAGAAAAATTAAGGAAAAACGGGAATTTTTACGCAAAACCGATTTTTCACAAAATTGAATTTGGTTTTTGGTGTAACTTTAAAAAAAATGACCGTAGATACATGAAATTTTGACTGAATGTTTATATTAGCATTTTCTATACACCATAACGTTTTAAAAATATTTTGACTTATTTTGAACTCTTTACGGACATTGTCAGTTTTCATTTTTTTTTAGTTTTTTTTTCTAAAAATAGGCAATAAAATTTTATTTGTGTGATTAAAAAAGCTTGAAAATT
>NC_042494.1:21910944-21912803 GCF_005508785.2 Acyrthosiphon pisum
TTATCTGAAAAAAAAAATAGGGTAACATGACGTTACACACCAACATTTTATTGAATTCACGATTTTGAAATTGAAAAGCTCAAAGAGCTAAAAATGATAACTTGGAAATAATAAATATAAAAATATATTTTTATAGATAAGTTACAAACAATTTGTGTCTAGGTTAAACATTTATTTTAATACGATTATTAATTTAAATTTGTTTTTATATAGATCATAGGTATCTCAATATTGATTCGTTTAATATGTATTAATGTATTGCAAGACAGATATTTTGTTTTTTATGTCAAAAACACGAAGATATATAATTTTAACTCATTTCTTTTTTAACATTATTTTGATTTTAGATTCTGAGTGGAACGATGAATGTATTGATTTTACAATGATGTGTGTTTTTTTTTTCATTTTTGCGTCTGTCATCACCTTTCCGGGCAGTAAAAGTGCTTGGATTTTCTTCAACAGTACCTTTTCTGATAGGAAAGTGAATCTAGTTGGTACTTTGGGGGGTCAAAAGTAAAATTTTTACAATTGTTTTCAAAAGCACCGTGAAAAACAAAAGAAAAATTAAGGAAAAACGGGAATTTTTACGCAAAATCTGTTTTCGATAAAATTGATTTTCGTTCTTTAAAACGAATGACTATTTTAAATTTGGCTCACACACTACCATGCCATAATAAAACATTTAAATGAAGCATGTTCGAAAATTATAAGCTATTAATTGAGAAAACGTAATTGTTTCAAACATCAATTACATTTACAAATTATAAAGTTTGTAACAAAAACAAAAAGCATAAAAAAAAAAGTCAAACTGATTTACCCAGAACACACGGTGACACTGTTATAATATTTTAAACGTCGGCGTAACTAAATAGGTTCCTATTTTAATTTGCATAGGCACAATTTTTTTTTATTAGCATTTGAAGTTAAAATATTGACAAAATTTATCAAATTTAAAATTAATAAAATGTTCAACTTTTATATCTAAGGATTGAAAATTTAGAACAAGATTCCACGTAAATATTTAACTATATATTTAAACTATAAATTAGTTATTTTGTTGTGATTGTATAATATTACTTAATAATATAACTTCTAAAGTATACTATTATATATCTATGATAGTACCACGGTTTGTTGTTGATGTATAACGCGTTATCTGATTGATATTGTGATATGATTAATTTGGAATTTATTAGTAATACCTATTATAGGTCAATTTTTTTTAATACTATAGATAAGTATACCTATAATAGGTATGTCTAATGCCTAGACTGACAAACCGTCTCCACTCAGAATCGTTTTTCTTATCCAGTGATATTATATCATTGAATTCAAATTTAATACTATCCATTATACAGTGACCCACTTGTAACCTACTGTACAGCAGAGTGACATACACTTACCAACCTTTTTTTCTATGAATGTCAATACAACTTTATTTGTTGAGTAAAAATTGAAAATTTAATACAAGGCTCCTACTATATTGTTTTAATGACATTTGAAAAATATTAAAAATCCTTAGTCATAGTTTTTTTTTATTAGCATTTTAAGTTCAAAAATTGACAAAATATGGAAAAATCACGAAAATTAGCAAATTATGTTTAGTTAAGAATTCGTAAAAAATTTTTCTTTTTAAATCTAAGATTTGAAAATCTAATACAAGATTCTTCATAATATCTTCTATCTTTTATCAAAAAAAAAATGTCTACAAAAAAGTCAAATTAAATTTTTATGAGCGTTTGAAATTCATATTTTTACAACATTTGATATTTACTCGTTTTCCCATGTGACGATTTTCTTATTTAATTTGTAATTAAAAAACAAATTGACTGTAGATATTTGAAAATTTCACTTGAATG
>NC_042494.1:21913734-21914415 GCF_005508785.2 Acyrthosiphon pisum
ACATTACATATTAAAATACCTAGAATAACTATTTTAGTTATTTTGTTGCGATTGTATAATATTATTCGTGGGTACATGAAACTTCTAAAGTATACTATTATATATCTATGATAGTATCACTGCTTGTTGTTGAAGTATAACGTGTTATATTAAATACCTAAAGAATATTGTGATATGATTAATTTGGAATTTATTATAGGTACCTATTATAGGTCAATTTTTTTTTAATACCATAGATAAGTTTTTAGTATGTCTAATACCTAGACTGACAAATCGTCTCCGCTCAGAATCGTTTTTCTTATACAGTGATATTATACCATTAAATTCAAATTTAATACCATCCATTATACAGTGACCCACTTGTAATCTACTGTACAGCAGAGCGACATTCACTTACCCTCCTTTTTTGTTTATTCATAATATGTATACTATTCTCTCATATTAACAATTCGTTTGACTTTTCCTATATAATACAGTTAGGGTAAGAGGCGATCGGTGATGACTCTATTGCTATCAAGTATAATAAAGTTGATCCGCGCTCATACAACAAGGAATCACACGTTCGATACACAGCCCCGCACACTTATACACTCGTCACAGCATTGCTGTATCAGTATTAATATTTATCGCATAATGCGGTGCCATTGTTCCACCCACCTGCGCGCCTGGTCGCCAAATTAT
>NC_042494.1:21914515-21925124 GCF_005508785.2 Acyrthosiphon pisum
CATCCGGGTTTCTCTTTAACTTAAGGGGATTCGATACCGTGATTTCTGTTTTCGTCTAACACATGCGTGACATAGTATTTTAGACGTGTTTTTTGCCAAACATACCAATTAATCTAATGAAGCGATAAGAATTCTGTAAGCAGATTTGAATTCGTCATCAAGTCTACTTGAAATCGACTTTCCCATATTTTTGATATTATTCCCCAAATTCCAGAAAAAGTCATATAAAAAAAGAGTTTTTAGACATTTTTGTTTTTCAATTTTTGGAGAAGCTAAAATCAAAGATGTGGGAACGTCGATTTCAAGTAGAATTGATGACGAATTCAAATCTGTTTTCAGAATTCTTATCGCTTCATTAGATCAATTGGTATGTTTGACAAAAAACACGTCTAAAATACTATGTCACGCGTGTGTTAGACGAAAACAGAAAATCACGTTATCGAATCCCCTTACCTATTATAATATTAGATACAAATACAATTTCACAACTGACTACTGAGTATAATTAATGTAAAATGTATATTATAATGACATCAATTTCCAATCATATTGTGTACTTAGTATATTTATTATTTCAGTGGTATTTAGATTAAGAGTCTAAACATAGTACCTAACTAGTAAGACAAAAAGTAATAACATTAAGCAATATATACGTATGTATTATTTATGTGCTTAGGTAGTTGCAGGGATGTATAAGTAAGGCTCCATAATATGTGAGCATGCGCATCCGCCATTTTGTTTGAAATAAAATATTCTAGATAACAGTAAAATACCGCCAAAATCACAGAGCAACATAATAGGTACCTACGCATTTAATTTTATGTAATTTATTTATTATGTCTTAACTTCTTCACATCTATTATATATATTATATTATTATTATATTTTATATTATATTATATTCTATTTATTATATTAAAATGTCGTGTTCTGCCGTAAACTGCACGAACCGACGTACTCAGGGTGTTCGGCTATTCAGATTTCCGGCTCAACTTGAACGCAGAAAAATTTGGATAAATAATATCGGAAGAGCTCAATGGCAACCTACAGAATCTGCTCGTCTGTGTGAAGTAAGTAATATTTTATATTCAATAGTGATTAAATAGGTACTTCTATTTATTAAAATTATTAGAGTAACACAATAATATAGAAACGTAGTTAGGTACCTACTTATAGTAGATTTTCATACAAACCGACCGAATTAGCCTAAAATGTATTAAAATAATCATAGTTTCAAATAATTAACAAATGTAGGCACATTTAAATTAATTACACTACTGCATTTTTACGATTTCTCGAGGTTTGAAATTAATATACCTAAATATTTATGGTTTGATTCATTATTTTGATTAATCAGTTATTGCTGCCATTAATGTATTTTTTTAATTACCAGGTCCATTTTGAAGAGAACCAATTTGAAAGAAAAAGGATAGATGGCTGGATTAAATTAAAATGGAACGCCATTCCCACAATTTTTAATATTTCAAATCCACCAAAGAGTGTGATGGCAAAAAGAAAATCCAAATACAAGGTGTGCATTATACAAAATACATTAAATTAAAGTAAATTTGTTTTTTTCTTGTCAAGAATTAAATGTACCAAATAATGTGTTTTATATTATTACTCTATGATTTTGGACAACAACACAATTAAACATGTGTAGGTACACAGTGAGTAATACAAATGTATTTAGTACCTAAAGCAACCTTTTAATTCCCTTTATATTATTTTTTAAATTAATTTAGTAATTGTACACATAATAATTAGTTAAATATTTTATTTAATTGAGCAAATATGTAGTATTTTTTAGACACGTTACAGTCTCCCTTCAAAAAATAATAAAATAATATTTTCATTTATTTACTGAATAAATAGTTTAATGTTTTAGATACTTGATCCTCCTTTGAATGTCCGATCAAATGAAATTGAAAATACAACTGGTGCAAGTATGCAGTCATTACAGTCTGTAAGTATGAATTTTTAATTAGACTTTATCAACTTGAATTATATACAAAAATATAGCACATTAATTTTTATTATAAATTGCCATTAATAAAATATTATCTATTAAATTAATAATTCTTGAATGTTTTAGATACCCGATGATACTACATTGAGTGTTGGACCAAATGAAATTGAAAATACAACTGATAAAAATATGCAGTCATTGCAGTCTGTAAGTGTGATCATAAAATAAAATATTAAACCAACTACCTATGTGATTTGGTAGTATTTATGAAACAATACATCTAATTTTGTTTTTTTTGTACTATGCGCCATACACAAATTTATTTTTTATTTTTATTTTTATTTACAGTCATTACAAATGGAAAATGAAATGTTGAGAAAGGAAAACGACCATTTAAAAAGAGCAAATGAGCAGTTGGTTAAATATCTAGAACAAACTAATGAAAATTTTAAACAACTAGAGGATCGATCAAAGTTGTTAGAAAAGTTTCTGAATAAAGACCAAATTATGGCGTTGTCAACTAACAAATTACATGAATGGTCTAAAGAAACTACATATTGTCAAATCACTAAAGCTAAGATTCAGTCTTAGCAGAGAAGGAACAACACCATCTGCTCTTGCATGTTTAAGAGCTCTAAAAATAATATCAATTTCACAATTTGTTTCTGATGTGAAAAAATTTTCATACTGTTCTGACACTGACGTTTTCCTCATTGACTATTTTTAAAAGAAGAAAATCCATGTAGAAAAAGTTAATTCTCATGTTCCTGTTAATAATACAAATGCTTAAATTGATCTATCTATGCTTTTATAGATACTTATAGCTTAGATAGCTTTAAAAAATTAAATATGCAGGATCAAAATATATAATTTTTACAGGGGCCCCCCTAAAATATGCAATGATATAAAAATAACCTTCCCCTCTTGATGTAACATTAAAGGCTTCATTGTTAGTTATTTCTAAACGTATATTAATATTACAAAACAATAAACTATAATTCCAAATACAATTTAAAAACAATTTGATAACCTTAATATTTTGATAGTATATTTTGGATAGTTTGAATTTATATTAAATAGGTAACTTATACAATACTATGTAATAACTTAAAAATAGAATCGTAATTAAATATTTTACTACAAACAATCGTAAATAATATGTAAAGTAACTACAAACAATAATGAATAAATAAATATATTACTATCGACAATATTGTAACTATATTTACTAGTAACTAACGGAGGGACGGACGAAAACAACAATATTATAAGGAGTTCTAAACTTGTATTTATAAACTTAAAGACTTACAAAATGTGTGTAAGATGTGTAAAAATGTGTAGTACTCCATGAATTTATATATTACACTATAAGCTATATTATACATAAGTAATGCACAAGTTATTATTATTATTTTATTATATTATTATTTTATCGACTTTCCATTATACAAACTCTAATTGGAAAATTAAAGACGCTCCACTATAAAGTAAACATTGCCTAATTAAAATTTAACGACTATAATATCATGACCAATGCACTCAGATTATTACCGGGTCAGTTTTATATAATTAGATGTCTCTTGTATGCAAAGGTGGGCATTAACTAGTTAAAAAGTTAAAGTTAAGTTAAAAAGTTAATTTTTTTAACTTTTTAACTTAGCTAGTTAGTTTATTTTCTAATCAAATTATGAACTTAACTAGTTTAATTTACAGTTGAAATAACTTAGCTTTTCTCAGTTTATTTTAAAAAAATCCATCAAATTGAAAACATTTTGAAATTTTTCGTTTATACGTAAATATTACTATATCAGTATAAAATAAAAATAATCCAATAGAAAAATACAAACGTTTGCTTGATAACATAATTTTGTGTATATTAATATATTTTATTAAGTTGTAAATTAAATATTATGCGAGTTGCAATTATAAATGTTTTTAATAAAATTAATAATTTTAAATTACAAATTGACAATTGTTATGTTTTAATGTTTTATAACTTATAATATATATGAAGGTCATGTACTTATCTAACATCTCCACATATTATAACATTCAATTTCTATATGATATAATAAAATTTATTTGTTAAATTATTAATTTTAGATGAGTACCAGTGGCGTAGCGAATCATGTTTTTCAGAAGCAATTGCTTCTGGTTTTTGTGGGGTGGTGGTAGGTCATAACCTCATAAAGCACATATACACGGTCAGTCTTTGAACTTTATTTTGGGTGCTACCCCACCCCCCTATTTGAGCATATGAGTATCGTATACATCAGTTGGAGTAGGGTGGGGTAGGTCATAAATAATTTGTTTGCTTCCACATGATTTAAAGTTGGCTACGCCACTGATGAGTACAGTTAAATTAGTAAATAATAGTAAAGTAAAAGTAAAATGGTAACAGTGTACATTATGATAAAATTTCAATAAAATTGTTTTTTATAATTTATAAATTAGAAACTAGAAAGACACATTCACTTTTTATGTGATTTACAGCTTAATTAAAAAAAAATAGATTAACTTTTTTTAAACTGAGTTAAGTTAATATTTTTTTTGATATTAACTTTCAACTTATCGAGTTAAATTTATAATTTGTTAACTGATAACTTTTAACTAATCGATCTTGTGTTCTCTTAACTTAACTTAACTTGAGTTAATTATTTTCATTAACTTGTCCACCTTTGCTTGTATGAATATAATGTATATAATTATAAAAACTCTAATGTTGATTTTATTACCTATACATTTTTGAAACTAAGATTTCATAACAATATTTTTTGAAGCAAGTTGGTTATAAATTTGATTTCAATTGGTTGTGTGTTGGATATTTCACTATTTGGCAGGGGATGGACTGACCAAAGTGTGCTAGTAGCTAGTGAAGCTAGTGTGCTGGAGCTGAGGGTCACTGTGCTCAAAATATCGTAACAAAAACATTTGGTAGGTCATATTAATTATTACTTATTAGTTATTACTATGGTGTATTGTCTAATGCCTTATCATTGTATAATACTGATCTGCTTACCTCCCCGCCAGCATATGTGAATCAACTTCAGCTGTTTTTTCCAGAGAATCCTGACTATTTCTGATGTACACATTATATCTACCTACTACACTTAACATAATATTATCAATCCGCAATCTGACTGGTTTCTACATTAATAACAAATTTATAGGTGACAGTTATGAATGCCACACGATACTGGGAAGGCGGGAAACACTTTCCATACAAATAGATAGGTATTGTACACACCGGCCAGGTACTCAACGAATTCTTTATCATACCTAATAATTAACTACTATATTTTAATAAATTGTACTTAATTTTTCCATCAATAGCAAAAAATATTACAAGAAGATTATACGAATAATATGTTTTTAAACTTGTTTTTGTTATCTACCACGGCGGCACGGTAAATGTTGATTTAAACGAAATATTCAGATTAATTAATATAAAATAGTGGCATGTATGATACAAATAATTAAATTAACTATTAGATAGAAATATATTATAATTTTGTTTTTACAATTTGATTGTAAAGAGTAATACAAAATATAAAATGATTGTTCTAAATTTTGATTACTTAGGTACTGGCTATTAGATATTATTAGGTAATTATATCTTTTTAAATTTTAAATTTAGTTTTGTAACATTTTTCATTGGGTAAATTAAGCAAGATGCGGTAGCTGGGAGCTATTTAAATATAAGCTACTCAAACAAATTGCGAGTGAAGAATGGAGAAGGAGAGCTGCAAATACCTACCTATGCGGGTTGAAAAAAAAACACTTTTCATAGATACCTACACTGAATTTGTTAAGACTTGAACGTATTTTAAGAATTTATGTAAGTGCCTACTAATTGGTAGTCTCTCTTATTCTGCTGGGTATAAGAATCTAATTAAAATATAAGCAGTCATTAAGTATTTTATAATAATATGACGATATACGTGAGTAAAGTGTGGTAAATTTAAAAATATCATCATTCTTATTCTTATAATATACTAGTAAACGGTAATTTATTTGTCTACTATGAGAAACGATAAAGTGGCAATGGTCATTACTATGGCCAATATGATTAGTTGTATGTAGATTCCAAACTGATTGCTGTACATGATATTAATGGCTGCTGACGTCGCCTGCAAAACAGTCGGATTATATTATAAAAAAAATAATAAAAACAAAAATCGCTTGTATTGGTGATTGTAGTCAATTACCTGCAAAAACATGAATAATGACATGACGGAAGTACTGTTATTCGAGTATTTCACTCCGATTATGTTGTATATTTGCATGGTGAACCCACTGTCTCCTAAACCCAAAAGGAACCCGCAAAATATGGCCATGTATTGACTGAAATAATAATATAGATAGTAGGTAAGTAGTTATTTAGAAAAAAAAAACACAAATCCAAAATATGTTTATACAATTAATATTTTCCAAAATACAATATAAAAATACCTCAATAGATAGTGAGTCGATTACAGATCCCATCATTTCAAATGATGAAACAAAAAAAAATCTATGTACCTAGGTACCTATATAAAATAGATAATATCCTGACTGACTGACTGACTGGTTCATCATCACCTAGCCGAAACGCTGAAGCTATGAGTATGATATTTGGTCAGTAGTTTCGTTTTATTATGTATAATTTTTGCAAAATTCATTTGAAATTAAAAATTCTATGTTGTAATTAAAATCAATTAGAAATTAAAAATCTATAACAATAAAAAATTGTGAAAAGTATAATTTATTTTCCAAAAATGTGTACTTCACGAAATATATTTTTGAAAAACGTTAATAGTTTGAAACAGTGAATGCTTTACGTTAAATAAATCACCTAGTCTGTAGATACATAATATGTAAATATATTATATATATTTATTACTATTTTAAAAACACAATATAAATGTAATTCTAAATAAGTATAATAAGTAATAACTGCAGTATATTATGTATGTATAAAACTGAATTGGGTAATACAGGCAATACTGTAATATAGACATAATATTATAGTAAAACATTAAAATAATTTGTCAAAAATTTTAAATTATTGATTTAAAAAAAAAATCCATACTTAGGTTTGATAATAGATTTGGAGTAAGTATCGCCGAATGGAGAATCATTTGGTAAATTGACAAAGATCAAGCCGTACGCTACGATGTTGATGAAAAAACTGATAATTATCACGGTCGAACGACTTAGTCCAATGCATTTTGAATTGGATCTCTCAGATCTTTTATCCAAAACTGTGCATAGCAAAGAACCTGTAATCATCGCTCGCGTACGTGTCACAGTCACATATGATCTATACCTCATAATATTGATGTGTAAGTGGCGGTCAAACGTGATGATGCCTCATAATCTTTTTTCAATGTTTATAAAATTACTTATACATAGGTATAAAACGGTAATCTTAAATTATATTTTTAATGATCAATCAATATTGTATGTTAAAAAACCAACCACATCAACTCCCCCTCTCACCCATGACACAATCATTTGACTACCACTGACTGTGATGTATAATGTGTTTAAAAGTAGGTAATTAACATGACTATTAAATTCGAACCTGTGGCTTCACCGACTCCGGCCAATATTCCCATATAGATCAACAGTTGATTAGTGTTAGTGCCTAAAGACTTTGTGAACGCGATGCATGAACTGTACACTTCACTGTAAAACGATACGTGTAAACCTGCAAATAGGTAAAGTATAGAATAACTAAAACAAAAGACAAAAGTAGGTAATTTTTTAGTTGTGGGAAGGATGGGTGAATTTTCAAAAAAAGGGGCAGTAGCCAGTCAAGGTCAACATAATTAAATATTTTTCATTTATTCGGAACTTAAGAACTTTGTTTTCTTGGGAGTACGAGTACCTTTAGATAGGATTACACCTAGCTATCTAAGTTATAGTAAATTATAAGTTATAACTTATAAGTAGGTATTGAAGGTGCAAATCAGTTCAAAAAGCTGAATTCGAGTGTCTTTAGTACTTTGTATACCTATAGTTAAATAATTTTTATTTAGTAGTTGATTTCTCTTAATATATTTAATTTATAGTTTGTAATTACAACTGATCTGAGCGATCTTGACAATTTTAAATTGTAATAATTTTATAGTAGGTATAGTTATTTATTAAGAGCATAATTTAAGAAAATAAATATAAACGCTTATTTTAGTTTTCAGATCATGGCTTAGTTTTTTGATTACTTTACTTTTTTTTATACAAACTCTAAAACCCAGAGACCTGCTATAGGTACCAATAAATACTATAATAATACCGATAAACTGCTTATATATGCTTATAATAAATTTATATCATAGATAATATGTCGTGTGGTGACATAATATGTATGTGCTTCGACCGCATTTTCACATACCGATGAACATGAACAATGGGCTTAACAAGAGCATGTCTTTTGTCATCCTCATCGAATCCCTCAGCATTTGTTTCGGAATCACGCTGATTGGTTTTTGTAAGTTCACTTCGTTTTCCTCGCCATCGGCGTCCACGGACGGACGTAAGGCCATCAATGTAAGCGTGCCAAAACCACACACCACTGCCAGCACGGTGAACACCAGCTTTCTGGTGGATTCGTTCAGCTCGGCCTTGTCACGGAGCACCAATATCATAGAAACGTTTCCAATGCATATGCTGTAAGTACGTATTTCGTGTATAATAATAAGGGTGATCAGTGTTGTGGCTAGGAATTATACGTGGACCGTGAGGAGAGGGGTTGGTTGGGTAATCCAGGCAAGACACTCCCAGCGTTGCCAACCGTACGGTCTAACCCAGTATCCCACCCACCACCCCTTTTAGCTGGGAGACAATTGTCTCCAATGTCGGTCTGGCCCACCCGGCTACCTGGCGATCGCCGGGGGCCCCTGGATATTTTAATGAATTAGGGAAATTAGAGTTATATTGAAATTAAAGTTTTATGAACTCGAGATTCTAGACTCGGGTTCCAATTGAATCAATTTGTAAACATTGAACCATTGGTTATAAATACTAGTATTTATAATCGATGATTGAACATTGTAATTATTTATAGGTATTGCGATTACAATAACGCTATATTTAGTCGATATAATATCTTTAGATTTATGCCATATACCATACCTATAATTATATTATATCCATTAGTCGTGGTCGGCAGTCAGCACTGACGAGACAAAAATATTTTTACGATAATTTTCCAATAATAAGGTACACCCGTATAGCACATACACTGATACTACGAGTGATACAATCAGACGTCGCACACAGACACTCAAACTTATGCTCGCTAATCGCTGTACATAAATCCAAGGTTGGGCATTAACGAGTTAATAAATTAAAGTTAAATTAAAAAGTTATATAATTTTAAATTTTTAACTTAACTAGTTATTTTTGAATTTCAATAACTTAACTGTTAAATTACTAAATTTCTTTTTTAATTAACGTGAAAGTAACGAATTAGTTTATCATTTCAAAAAGTAAATTAAGTAAATTAATTTTGTTTTTAAATTTATTATATTTCACTGTTTCACAGTCTATTTCGTTTTCATGTCAAAAAATATTTACCGTGAATTGTTTAAAGTTAAAAATGTATATCATTCGAATCTAACTTATATGGAAATACTGTATAAAGTATAAACACTATAGTCTATATCTTAGTTTTGGGTTGGAAAAAAACTCAGTTCTCTAGCCTTGTATAAACAAATTAACCATTTTTTTTAACTTAATAAAAAGTTAACAACAAGTGTGTATTAACTATTAACTTAACTGAGTTACCAATAGTTAGATTAACTTTTAACTTTTAATTTTTTGTTATTGATGCATATTACTTAACTGAGTTAAAAAAAAAATCATTAACTCGCCCAGCCTTACATAAATCGATATCAAATACTTCATAAAATAATATAAAAATCTGATTTGTTGAATACCTAATATAATAAAATATATTTTAGTTCTTCCTTAGGAATGATTCTTGTTTAGCAACCTATGGATTTTTAAAACTTTTTTATTTTAAAAATGTGTATATAAGGGTGCTTTATAACAGGAATGGGCCACTCAATGATACTAGAGGGCCAATTTTGAATGTGCGAAAATCTAGCGGACCAGAGAACATAGAAAGCAAAAAAAAAAAACCTAATGTTAACTATACGCCTATTAAGTTTATAAGAATGTAAAGAAAAAAAGCCCGGCCAACTTCGTTTTGTAGTTATAGATGAAAAATTTATTTATTATTAATAATTAATAATTATTGAATATCCCCTACATGTTTTTTTCGTTCCTCACATTTTTTTTTAAAAAAATACTTAGTATACATAGTACATACTTAGTATTTGATTAAATGTAATATTAATAAAAAATATAAATCTAACAAAAAAAAGGTGGGTAAGTGGATGTCGCTCTGCTGTACAGTAGGTTAGAAGTGGGTCACTGTATAATGGACAGTATTAAATTTGAATTCAATGATATAATATCACTGTATAAGAAAAACGATTCTGAGCGGAGACGGTATATCAGTCTATGTATTAGACATATATATACTTATCTATGGTATTAAAAAAAATGACCTATAATAGGTACCTATAATAAATTCCAAATTAATCATATCATAATATCTATTAGGTACTTATAAGTTATAACGCGTTATAC
>NC_042494.1:21926193-21929783 GCF_005508785.2 Acyrthosiphon pisum
TTATTCGAATCAATGTAATTACAATTAAAAAAAATTATATTTAATATACGACGTATTGCTCCCCCCCATGAATTTTGATTTTTCGGTGGGAAAGAGGGTCGTTCGAATTTTAAAACGAGGCTTGTGAATACGTGCGAATTGCGTGCCAAATATAGCTTACTATAGTTTTTTGATTTTTCGCAAAATTTCCATTACGGATTATGCTGGTGAGACGCGCGAAATAGTCGAACGGGTTTTGCTCGGGAACCAGACACGTGCGAATTTCGGGGTCTGTCATGCAAATTCATGCTAATTACATGCTAAATATTGGCGTAGAAACGATTTTGAATTCCCAAGTATTTCCCAAAGTGGGGGTGGGGACACGTGCGCAAATCAGAAAAATGAGTATTGTGATGTAACGGATTACGATAGAGTTGCGGGTTCTGTCGTGCAAATACATACTAATTACATGCTAAATATTGGCGTAGAAAAAAATTTGAAAATAAGTTTTTGTGATGTGTGGGGGGGGGGGTCGGAGACACGTGTCTACAGCCCCCCACCTATTTTCCGATACCACGCCTAATTGAAACGCATGCAAATACATGCTAATTGCATGATAATTATTTGCCAAAAAAAAATTGGAAAGTTCTAATGTGGGAGGGCTGGAGACACGTACGTCCCCAATTTGCTGTGTAAAACCATCTTGGGTAGGCCTCGGAATGAAACAGAGTTGTTAAAAATGAGTCAAGAACATCTTGAACCACTAATTTCCTTATTTGTAGAAGACGATTTAATCAAATTTATTCCAAAAGATGAAATAATTGATCAATTGGCATCTTCTAGTCAAAAACTGAAGAGATTATTGTCTTAAATAATATAATATAATGTAATATTTACTTTTATAAAGTATTATTTTAAATTATATTATAGGTATATTTTATTTCATTATTTAATCATAAAAAGTAATTATTTAATATTTAATGTACTTATGTACACGGAAAATGCAATTACCTTAATATGTTATAAAAATTATAAATTTAAAAAACCAGGGCTTAAAACCGGTAACCGGTTTGTAACGAAAACCGGTAAAAAACCGTAAATTTGAGAACCGAAAACCGATAACCGCTTTTAGTTTTGGAATGCTGGAAGCGGTTATTGGTTATCGGTAATCA
Organism: Acyrthosiphon pisum; assembly: GCF_005508785.2. NCBI lineage: Eukaryota > Metazoa > Arthropoda > Insecta > Hemiptera > Aphididae > Acyrthosiphon > Acyrthosiphon pisum. The sequence goes on from NC_042494.1 coordinate 21,927,345, forward strand.
ATGTAAATATCTAAATGTTAACATCAAAGCGGTTACCTTATATTTTCAATTCCGGTTTTATAACCTAAACCTATTCCCGACCAAAAAAATTAACGGTTTTTTTCGTGGAACTTAATACTTGAATTATATCATGAATCATGATTACATTATAGTTGAATTTAATTTTCCAGCTAATTTTAAATTTTTCCCCAGTTAATTGCCGTCGAGTATTGCTTATTTGTTTTGAATATCATAATATATATTATATATATATATAGATATAAGCGTATAGCCATATATTATAATTCCGTCATAAACCTCGTCGTCCTCGTGCGCTGATTCCTATTAAGAAATAGTTGATGGAATAGGGACTCAGTCCATTTAGTATTTACAACAATTTAGTACTATTTAGTACTATTTAGTATTTAAAATATTTTTTTTATTGATCTTTGTTTCTTAGAAATGTATACACATTTATATACATTGCCACAACTTACTATAGATGCGGACCTTCCAAGTTTAATTTTAAGCAATTTGTTAAAAAATGTTTAGGTTCTTATCACAATATACTTTATTTTGCATACATTTATAAATAGATTAGTATTAAATTACAACTCCTAGAGCCCAAACCCTCCTGGTTCTGCATTTGTTATTTGTAGTGTTTGCTCCAATGGTCGGTCCGAAGGCTAGCGTAGAATGCTCGATCTGCAGACCCAGATTTTGGGGTACTGTAATATATACAATATAACCAAAAAGTTCTGTGTCAATGTATCACTCTTAGTGTCATCTTGGAAAGTTATTATATTTAATTTTGGCTTTTTACAGTATAAATAAGAAAATTATAAAAATAATATATTTTTATGCAATTAATTTTTTTAATTTATTAAGATCACCATTATTTTGATCAGATGTTTTAAACTTTAAAGCAATTTGAAAAAATAAATATTTAAATTGAGGAAAATCGACTAAATTAAAGAATATTAAGTTTTTGATTTTGTAATAATAATAGTTATGTTATAAGCCCAGGAATGGCCTAAATAAACTGTTTTAAAAATGTTTAAAATTTCTTTTAACGGTTTTAACAACAAATTTTTTCAACTTCCGATTTTCAGAATGTGTGCCTATGCGGGTGACATCCAAAATTTGACAAAATCTGAGTTTTTCCTTTCAGTCAATCACTTAATTTTGGATTTATATATTAGTACGTAGATAGGTACCATTGTACAAATGTAAGTATTATATAACACAACATAAAAATACCTTATTTTTGACATGGCCCAAAATATTCCCGAATTCCTGGATATGGTCGACGAATCCGAGTTCATGTTCAGGTATGTGCCTTGTCCGGTCCAAATAATCGACGCTCCAAAACCCAGCTACACAGACGTGGTGTACAGCAAAATATTGGATGGCCAGAGGAACGGCGTCAAAAACAATCTGTAAATTTTACGAATATAATGCGCACATGACATAATATCATCAAGTAGATTTTGTAACTATATTCGACTGCTTAAGGTGTAAATATGAATGATAAACACTTAATACTGTGCTAAACTGCTAAAATTATAACGTATAAATAATGCAAATATTTTAGTATAATACGTACACGTAACATGTCGATCCCAAGTTAATAGATTTTCGGCTGCCAATAGCGCCTATTATTGTCGGTGCCAACCAGTTGCACAAAGCAAACACACCATATATGATAGACAGACTCGTGTACCCGTCGCCGGTAAATGAGGGATCGTCTTTTTCGATACTTTTCAATGCTGTTTTCTGAAATTAACATAATTACGTTGTATAATATTATTTCATGATTATCCTATAAGAAAGCATGTGGATATGAGTATGCAGTGGTCGGGAGTAGCGCGCTAATTGTAGCAACGCTACAGTAGCACGCTACTTTTATAGCTGTAGCGATGAACATGTAGCGCTACAATATATACAATGTAGCGAAATACTATAGCGCGCTAGAAATTTACGGTTAGTGTAGCGAAAATATTCATTATTTTATCGCTACTTCTAACCTATTTCATGATAATTAAAATATTATGATATATGTTTATTTATTTAATTAAGATGACTAGATGCGTGTATTTTTGAATTTTATATGTAAAAAAACAGTATTTTAGATTTTATGTATCATTGAATTCAAATTTAACACTTCCATCACAATGACCTACTCAATGACGAGGTCCACTTGACACTTACACTATACAGCGGAGCGTAAGATGTTCTAGATCCATGCTTGTCATAAACTTTTTAAAAAAAATGTTTAGCAGATCAAAATTCTTTGTAATCACTAATCTCCTTGCTGTATGAAATCCTTTCTCCCAGTGACCGAATTTCTAATCAGTACGAACTACTAATTGGCAATTTTCAATAAAACGTTTATCTGTTTTGAGTTTTGTTACAAAAATACATGAGCATAGACGTAAATAGGGGGGGGTGGGGCTTTAG
>NC_042494.1:21929833-21969516 GCF_005508785.2 Acyrthosiphon pisum
ATAATTAGAAAAATGTGACATATACATTTTGTACAAAATATTTATTATAAATACATATCTTTGGACTAGACATTAATTAATTACATTAAATATACTTATATACATTAATTTACATTTAATTTGTGATAGTTTTGAATTGTATTATATAGATCAAATACAATTGTGTGTAAGTAGTGGGTGGAAGATAAGTCTCCCACTATTTTTGTTCTTGAAACCTTTTGGGCTCAAGCCCTATGAATTTGAGGACCCTATTTACGTCCATGTATATGAGATGCATTGAATAAACCTGACTTTCGAAATAACAAGAAAATAGCGGTAGGCATTAACAAATAATGACCAAGTACTCAATTGAATATCTAAATAAATCAAAACATTTTTTTTTTTTTAAATGTAGCGAAAAAGTAGCGCGCTACATTTAAACAATAGCGTTAGAAATAGCGCACTACATTTTAAAAAATGTAACTTTAGCGATAGCGAGCTACTTTTTGAGGGGAGTAGCAGTAGCGTTAGCGTGCTACAAAAAAACAGTAGCGTCCCGACCACTGTGAGTATGTATATATATTATGTAGATATTATTATATATCCACTTTCAGGATTCAATTAAATTATAATATTATAATAATATGTCGTACAATAGGTATATTGTTTCCATATAAAAACTATAATTCTACTGTTTTAGTAATTGCGTACAACAAGTGTGTAAAGTTGTTAGTGTAAATTACGCAATTTTTTTCTAAATTCTGTCTGTAAATATGCATTAAAGCAAGTATAGGAACCTATCTCAAAATAACTTAGGTTTGTAATAGCGATTTTTTTAAGTTTGCTTATAATAATTTGTTTTTTTAATAGCTATAGATTACAAAACTATATAATAATTAATTTAAATTTTTTATTATTAATATTTAAATAATATTATTACCTCGATATTGCTCACGGTCAAAAACGATGTAAATACAAACATAAAACCTAAGCCTAATATGCTGATATTCATTAGTCTCTTGTCCATTATCAAATACTGAATTACAGATGAGTAACTAAATAAAGGAGAAAAAAATGTTTAAAGTAGGTATATAATATATAATATTATACATAATATACAATTAAAATAAAACCAGGGAAGTCACTCTGCTGGTTTTATGTGTACCTCGTCATTGAGTATAGTACAATTATACTTAAATTTAAACTGAATGACGATGCAGCCTCTATTTCTATAAGGATTTGTTATGATTAATATTTAGTATAATTATTAATATTATTATCAAATCATGTGTTATTTTTTCCCGCATTTTTTTATGTATAAATCGCAAAATCGATTTTTCTTGAGATACGACTTGTTACTCGCCCAACGACGATTCACTAGTATACTGATGGAAATAGGTAAGCTACGGAAGTTGATTTTACTTGATAATTAATCACGGTTATGAAATTATCTTATGATGTTTATTTTGTTATATTCTATGGAAAACTAATTTTAATATAATTTGTATTAGCTATAGTTTTTATTGTACATTTTTTATAGACACATTTTATTCATAAAGGGATTATTTTGTAAATAGATTTATTCCGTCAATAAAGATATTATATACTATATTTTGTACCTACTTATAGGCTATAACTATTATTTATTAGTAATTTATTTCTCTATTATTGATAGCTACTAGCTAGGAGGTTGAACTATTTTTTTCAGAAAACAACTCATGTTATCAGTATAGCTACCTATATTATATACAAATTATTATAATGTTATATCTTGCACTATATTATGATAATATGATTTGAAAACCAAGTAAATTATCTTAAAACTTTATAAATTGGATCCAACAAACATGTGTGTTTTATTTTTACTAGACCTTCACTGAGTAAACCGACTTATCCTCAGAATATCAAATAGTCGACTGCAGTTCTAATTTTTGTTCAATAGAACGCTCTAATAATTATTATCGATTGGTTGATAATTATTAACTAATGAGTGTTCGTGATACATCATAATCTTTGTTTTCGTGGTATGGACTTATTGTCGTGATTTTAGCTCGCTACATTTCGAAACGAATGAACGAAATACTATCATACGAAAACATGGCGTCATCGGTTTTTTACAATTAAAACAGCATTTTTCATTACCTATTTATTTTATAAAAAATAAAATGATTTAAATAAAACATAATACCTAATAAATTATTCTTAAACGTTATTTATCGTTTATAGTTTATACGTTTTAAGAACGATAATGCACTCGGAATTGGGCAGTTAATCTTAGCTTGGAAGTTATAGCCATTTGAAGATGATACTTTTGATGGCATATTGCTTAAATAGTTCATTTCTCGATCACCTTCAGTGGCGCCGAAAGCATATTTTTTATGGGGCGGTTCGCCCCAGTGTTTGCTTTGTGATAATTGAATTTACCTTATAATCACGTGGGTGGTGGGTGGTGGTGGTAACTAATTTTTATACTTTGCCCCACCAAATGAAAAACAAGTCGGCGCCACTGATCACCTTAATATCATATCTTCGCCCGAATAATAAGGCGTAATTGGTGCTCTTTTTACCCTGTGAGTGACCTACACTGAAGGTAATGCATAATAAATTGGAGAATATTTCCAAAGATTTGAGGAATGGAGAGAATAAAAAACAAATTTTCAAATTTATTTTAATGGGAACTCGATTTCATATATTTTACGAATAATAGAGAAATCTTTTAAAGGCAAAACGATTGCGTGTACTAAATGGGCTCCGACGTAGTAAAATATATTTTAAAGTGTTATCTATACAATTTTCAAAATAACACGAACAAATGATTTTTTTTTTTTTAATTTAAACTACCTACCTATATATTGTAAGAGTTCAAATTATTAATTAATTTAATACGCAATTAAAAATATGATATTAAGTATTATCTATACGTCATATTGTTCCGGCGAGAAAATAAATATGAGTGGACTGTATTTTTTGTATATCTGATATATTCAATGTAGAATAAATATTATAATTTATTAATAAAGGTACCCCGACAGTATCCAAATATAATAATTTATGTTAGGTCTGAATCGTAGTAATAATGTGTATGAAGTCCATATTCCGTCTGTGCAAGTCTGCCCTGGGTGGGTCTTGCTGCAGAAAGCTCCGTTGAACACGCACTGACGAGATTTGATGCTCCGCACTCGTATTTATAAGCAAGCCTGGGCATAAACGAGTTAAAAAGTTAAGAGTTAAGTTAAAAGTTAAGTTAATTTTAACTTTCAACTTAACTTTTTTAAATTTAATTTTCATTAACTTATTTTAATTGGTATTAACTTAATAAATAACGAGTTACTTTTAATCAAATTCAAGTTAAGTTAATTTATAAATAATTAAATAATAAAAATAAAAATAATTATTGATATTACATAACCATTTACTAGAATAGGGAATTACAAATATAGTTAAATCAATTTCTTAAATAAATATTTATAAATATAAATATTTTACTGAAGTATAAAGTTGGCTATATTCTCTTACAGTTTTAGACTTTTAGTACCCTGAAAAAGTATTCAGAGTTTAAAATTAAGTACATTCTTAAATACCATGTTATTTTTATTTAATAATTTTAAAAAAATGTATAGTACTTATCTGTATTAGTGTATTAATAAATCAAAAGGTTGTATTTGTTTTGGCATTTTCAATTTTGTATTTTTTCGTACCTATACTTCATAATTCTATTAATTCAGTACCCATGTATAGAAAAGCTATTAATTGGCTATTTCCGGTGTTCAATAATATTTATGATTTTTATTATTTAAACCATATTACTGGGTATTTTAGTATTTATAAAGATATTATAAAAAAAAAATAAATAATGACTTAACGTAACTTAAGTTAATAAGTTAATTGAAAATGTTCATATAACTTTTAACTTAACTGAGTTAAAATATTTTACATTAACTTAACTTAACTCAGTTAAAAATTATCATGAACTTGCCCAGGCTTGTTTATAAGCTTGGTCTCGCCCGCTGCGTTGACTGCTGCTGCTGCTGCTGCTGCCGCTGCGCCGTCCACTGCGTTTTTCCCTCGTAGGTCCGTTATGCGATGCGGCCGGTCCCGTGTTCCGTGACAGACCGGCTGGCCCCCGCCAGTCCGGCGCCAGCCGAGTCAGTCACAGAACACGGCACCGACTAATTTATTCATTTTCGCCGATTACGCGGGTCATCAAAACCGATTCGTTTTGAGCAATTTGTAACACTGTACATTATTGCAACCAGTGTCCCATTGTGACTGAACCGGTCTGACCCGCGCTTTGCATAATATATAGATCCGGCCGATACAGTCGTACGCCTCCCGACGTCAAACGTGCTTGGTGCAGCGTTTTATTCGTGACTATCGGCTCACGATAGTGCCGACCGACTGTATTCCGAATCTCATCATATTATGCACAAACAAATAGTTGGCTGACTGCCCAGTGTGATATAATTTTTTAAATAACTATATTACCCTTAAGAAAGATTATGATGACGTCGGAAAATACTTCGCGTGGCGCGAACATATACATATTCTATTCAATCCTAATATTATGTAAGTATAAAAAAAAATGATTTGCCATCAGACTGCAAAGTACGGGCCAACAAAATAGCATTGGTCGAATATATAAAACTGTCTTAAACCTTGTCAAAATTGAATAAAAAATAGTAATTATTTCAACTATTATTTTATGGTCAAGCTTGTATTGTCTTCCATTAATTTAACCCTATCTGGGCCTGATTTGAGGTAGAATTCTGCGAACGAAATTTAAAACTAGGTATACGTATTTTATCAAATAGCATGATTTGAAGTGCATTCTGTCATTTAATAGACGCGCAGAAACAGCCCGAGTATTGTCATTACTCATTGACCGCTCGATATAAATTATATACCTACTGTATTCGCTACTTATTAAAAATTAGCATAATGATAAATTAAAGAGTTGTATCTGAGACGTAGGTATATTAAATTTAATTATAATAAGTATAGAAAAATTTTATAATTTACTAAATACATTTTTATCGTAAAATGTCAAAATACAAAGAGTATTGTTCGATAACTGCCTTTCATATAATGTTTGCAGTTAATTATTCCCCGATACAATTTGATGAACTTATTATAGGTAGTACTTAAAAACATAAAATGTCACCATTATATGATATATTCTGATGGTATATTTATTTTGAACAATATGTATAGTTAATGGTCACTAAAGAACGGAACAGTTTGCCAATAGGTAGGTATAATTAATGTAGTTTGTAGTTTGTACCACGGTATAATTATAACCCCTGACCCTCGTCCCTCATCCATTACGCGAGCTAACAAAATAAATCCGTATTTCATATGTATACATATTTTTATATGATTTAATCTAGTTTGAAGCAAATACATAACAATGCACACTAAACATAAGTTCTGAAATAAGCATTTTAACTTTCATGTAAAATTGTAAAGGGATATTAAAATTTTTTTTTAAAACGATTTTTTAATATTATAATCAAACACTTAACTTTACATTGATTTTGGCTCACATTAGAAGTGTTTTGTTAGAACTGTTTTGAAGTGTACCTATCAGGTAAATTGTTTTTCGATTTTTAACATAGGTAATATGTACTTGAAAACAGATACCTACTTCAGTAAAAAAATAAAACATGACTTCAAACACTTGTTCAAATACTGCATTGTTATATTGTTTTCTAACAATTGAAATGTGCATGTTCCTATTGTTCCTAATATCTTTACAATAAATTATAAGGAATATATTTCACACTCGTGTACCTACCTATTTTTTTTAACAGAATAATTTTCTGAATATTTACTTGAAAATGTTATAGGTTATATGTTATAGGTTCCAAGAAAATACAGCAGCCCGGTGATATATAATAATATTAAATATAATAAAAGGTGCTGATATCATCAGTAATATATTATACAATAGGGCTACATATTATTTAAAATTTAGTTTTACATGTAGGTAGGTATATTATAAACAATTTGTCTGTAAAATGTAAGTAACACTGCAGTGTTACTAAAAATTGTTACTTAAATTGGTATTTAGATAAAAGTCTTTAATAGATATTTTGTAATATGTATATTTTCATTATCATTATCAACGAATATAATATAACACATTTATTATTAATTGAACGATGAGGATAGACTGTAATATTAAGCTCGGGTACTAAGGTGTTATAATTCCAATATAATATAAAAAAGTACAATTTTTTTGTTTTTATGACTATAATATGATAAACAGACAAGATATAATTTGTAATTATACGTTGGATTCATATAAGCTCTTTAAAATTGTGTGTATTTAAAAAAAAAGTCTGTCAAGTAGGTAATTACTATAATAGTAATCTATATAATTAGTAATTACCTAAATAAATAACCGCTCTGTTAGTAGACAGAAGGTATCGGAGTAAGTATCGAGATGTAGGTAGCTAAATTTTCAGTTGTACTTTTCAAAATACCTTATGGGAAAAGAAAAAAATTTCAATAAAACAGGAGTGTATTTTATCTGGCCGTATCAGTTTTGATAGATAATGTATAACAACAATAATAAGTATGGAGGTTATAACTAATAATTTATAATCCCATAAAATGTTATTTCTGAACTTACATTATCTTTATTCCAACGGCCCATCGCTGGTTTGTATCAATGTACGAAATCAAAATTCTAAGAACGAAATGTCTACTCTTAAATTTATCCATGATTTCTAAGAAACCTCTGATAGTACCTATATTTTTTATGTGCTTAACTTTATTTTCCACTTTTACCATATCTATCATTTTAACAGTCGTGTTTAGTAAGTATTGTAATTTAATTTGTTCGATCTCTCCTCTATAGAAATAGTTAAGTATCTAAAATTACATCACTAAAGTATAGGTACCTAACCTACCTACTACTTATATTAATTATTGGGCTCCCCGTATGTTATAAAGAAAACATTAGCTCAAAAACTTCAAGTTTTCAACCAATCGTATTACTTATAGAAATTAAGTTACTGATCGTAATATACATGTATTTATAATAAAATATTCTTAAAAATATAGGCTGATATCAGTGGCAGATTTGAGGGGGGGCAGAGGTGTCCAGGCCCCACCCCCAATTGGCCTAGTATTATAGGTTATTAAATTGGGGGCCTTTTTTAAATATTTTTGTCGTAAAACTTGGAAAAAGTTAAAAGACAATGACCCCCATGACAAATCGTACAATAAACTGTATTTTAAACCGTATTGAAATCTAAAAGGTGATTGTACGGTTAGGTAATTAAATTATTATTGTATATTTCCATGTACCTATCTAATATTATCACTATCACTATTTGATTAAGGGACTATGAAATAATAATAATTAATGACTAAGTTTTTTTTCGTTTTTTGACATGATTAGCATTGTTCTCTTCAAATTCAGCACTAGAGTCACTAAAGCTGGTGTCCATTTAAAAAAAAAACTTAGCTCAGGTATGTATTAATGAAAAATAAACACTTCAACACGTGATACGTAAAATACGATCAAACTATACTGTTATTACGCCATTTCACTATGAAATCGTCGCACGTACTACAGATAATAATATAATATCAAAACACAACAATCAAATAACATAACAACGGTCGTTATCGATCTTATTAATAACTTCAAAATTACGTACTAAAAATAAAAGCCATACACTTGACTTTGATCATTTTTTTACGTTTCCGCTCGGACTCTGATCTTTTTTTGCCATCATGGTAATATTTAAACCTGTATTATATCATTGACAGTAATAAGTAAAATATTTTTATATAAAAGCATTAAACCAATAATAGTTAGGTAGTAAATACAATCGATCTATGCAGAAAAAGTCCTTATACAATTTAGAAATAATTCTATTATAGCCTTATGTGATTCCATAATATTGGTGTAATGGTGTTCATATTATAAGGTGTAATCACTAATCAGCATCAAATTGTCGCTCAGATACTCTCGATGTAACATAATTTGTCGTTAAGTTTGGAACTTATCGCAATAAAATTGTATTGAAATAGGTAATAGTCAACAAAATTACCAAAATAAACTAAAACATGGAGCTATTTTTTTTTTACTTAGAGGTAATTATTACAAACAGACATGGATCTAAGGAGCTCCTTAACTCCTTATCTCCTTACTCCTTTTAAGGAGTAATATTTAGGCAATTCACATGACATGTAAAATGAGATTTTCAACTATGTCTTCGACATTGTCTATGCGTGAATACTAAACGTGTTTCCGAGAATCGCTGTAATGCCGGGTCAGGTAATCGCCGCCGGACGCAACTCTCGCACGTTCACACACATATCAACAAGTACTTCGCTGAAAATGAAATATTTTCTTGTTTGCATAACTATAAAAACTAATAAAATCCGAAGTAAATTAAACATACTTATCCTGAAGTTAAATTGCAATTTTGAAAAAATGGTTAGATCAACTTCTATACAATGCTCATTAAAAGACATTTTTTTGATTTAAAATCAGATGTGCCCAAAATAAATACCAATGTAATGCAATTATTTTATGGGACATTCAAAACAGAACCTTATTTTTAAAGTCCTTTAAAATTGAAAATTAAAAATCGATTTCCTTAAAATCCTAGATATTTTGTCAGAAAACTCTTACATGTATAAAATATTAAAATTGGACATTCTGAAGTATGTGTAATTTACCACCACTCATTAATCTAGAATGTATGACAAATACGTGTGCAGCGGTCCTAAAAAAATTAACGTACCCAGGTATTTGAAAATTTTATGGAATACTAATATTGTTGTAAAATAGTATGAATTCCAAAATGTCAATGTATATTTGTATTTTACGAGTTTCTTAATTTTTTTTTTCGATTCTTGTCGATAAAATATTTTTTTACGATACATATAATTATATAAAAATTTAATACAAATATTTAAAATTATTATGTTCCTGTAGTGATAAATCTATTGGGTTAATATTACATTACTAGAATAGTAATTTATTTTACTAATATTATGGTAGGTAGGTTGAGCTAGTTCTTTTTGAAACCATTGCATTTATTGTATTATTATAATTATATATATTACATTTTTAATCTATACCGACCTGTCATAAAACGTATATTGAATAGGTTTGTGGTATAAATAGGTATTAACTATTAGCATACAACTAATCTAAATATTTTGAAAATGCTCTGTGTATATAAAATAAAATAATACCTACTATCTATATCAATCAGTTATAATAAATTTTATACATTAAACTAAATTACTTTCTAATTTAGGTACCTAGGTAAAAAAAAAAAAGACTAAAATATCTCTATTTTACTTTATTTTCACATTTAACGATCAGGAGCTTCATATACATGTAGGAAATAAGAATATAGTATAGATTATAGATATAGGTATTATAATTTATAATGGATTGTTATATTAATGAAATATAAAAATATATAATATATTAATATATGCGTATCTGTATATTTTGTTTATCTATAATTACACGGTAAAGTAATGCAGTTGAATTTTAAAAACTATTTGGTATTTTCGTTAGGCGTATTAACCACACGGATTGCTGGGAATAATTTGATAGTGTATTATACACGGTGTTATTGTGTGTATTGCACAAAAAAACAACCAACACAAAACTGTTGAATTTAATCAAGACTTATCTTTTATTTTATTCGTTTATATACCCGGGTAAAACTGCAATATAATACTGTACAATATGTACGTAGTATTATACATTTTATCGCACCACTTGTTACGCTGTTGTAACATGTTAGGTATTGATTATTTGGAACGAAAACGAGAGCTGACGGCCCCCAAATGAATGTCGGAGGAAAAACATCCCACTCGAAATAGGGTGGTGAGTAAGCCTGCATCCACCCACAGCTACGTCCGGGTAAAAGAGAAAGTGCGCAGCTATAATAAATTCACGGGATTCGAGGTCTAAACGGGGCCAATGACCTTCGGCATTTTAAACAGGCAGCGCTTTGCGTTCACCCTTTGAAGAAAGTATTCTAAAAATAATTGTCCAGGGACCGCCCGGGGTTCAGAATTACAGAGAAAAAAGAAATACATTCTATTAAAGAAGAGAGTGGGCTACGATAGAGTGGTTGTTAATAAGCTCGGTTCCAAAAACAAACAATAAAAATCAATGTTGGAAATTGAACATGTTTACGTCAAAGTTTCAAAAGCCCACGAATAATATTTTCGAATTAGGTACAACAAAACTACGTAAAGCAGGGTATACATAAATTACAAAATGTAATATAATACGGTCCACGCGTCGTCGAGCAACATACCTTTCTGGAATACCAATATTTATATACGAGTATATAATATTAATATCTTCACCACTCTTCAGAGTTGCAGACTTCAATATTCCGATTTTTGCGTGCATATCTACAGCGTTTTTAAAATAAAGCTTTTTGAAGTTATATTTGCATAATAACTAAATGTCTGTAGGTACTATCAAATTTATGGTCCGAAAAATAATTGAGGCCACAGAGTTTAGTTTAGACTAGGGTGACCATACGTCCCGTTTAAAATGGGATTGTCCCTTTTTTGATCATTATGTCCCGTTGTCCCGGGAAACATCGAACGGGACGCTTTTTATCCCGTTTTCAGAAGATTGTCCCGTTTTAATCCCGTTATTTCCATATAATTAACCAAAGTTATAAATAACAAACTAAAATTTCCGTGGAACGAACGTCGAGTGCCGATGCCGACGAGCAATACAAATAGTAATAAGATAAGCGTATACCATACTACCATAGTAATTGTAAATTAGCCATTAGGATTAGGTAACAATGTATAGTATTAATTCTATGAATCTATCGCAGACCGTGGCATGTGATAACGATAACCGATAGTTTCTGCGAATTACCTACGCACGTGACACGTGCTACACAAGTCACCACTCTACGTCGTATATCATAATATGCATTACGAACTAAAATATATAATACTATGTCGATGATAATAATCAAAAAGACGAACAACAAAATATGTCGAATAGTAACGTACGAACAGTAAAGCGATTGTGTTTATTATAGCCATTACGTATCGTCTTTTTTCTTTAAATTTTGTGAGTTGGTGCATTATTTTTTTTTTAAAATGCCAAAGAGGAGATGTACGTTCACTGTATCTTTACAGTCTGAATTTACTTTCCTAAAAAACTGTGAAGAAATTGGAAAAGTGTTTTGTACGAAGTGCAAGGCAGTATTTTCAATCGAACATGGAGGACGCTCAGATATCAAACAGCATTTGGAAAAGAAGAAACATACGTCGGCCTTATCTAGTGCTTCCAAAAGTGACAAGGTAACTTCATATTATATTAAACAAGGACCAGCTGGCTTGACTAATGAAGGGTTAAAAATTGCAGCAGAAGAGCCAAGAGGGAATGTTTGCATTTCACACTATAGTACATAACCATTCTTTTAGGTCAATGGATTGTACTACTACTTTAATAAAAAAGTTACATGAAAAAAAGTTTTCTTGTGCGCGTACCAAGTGTGAATCAATTATTCTGCATGTATTGGCTCCTTTTGCAATGGATCAAATAATAGACGAACTAAAAGCTGTTAATTTTGCGACAATTATGATTGACACTTCAAATCACAAGAATTTAAAAATTGTCCCCATTCTTATTCGATATTTCGATGAAGATATTCTTTTTGATGAATATTATCATGTAGTTAATGTTATAAATGAAAATTTAAAAGAATGGCAAAATAATTATGTACGTGTTGAAGAAAGATGGTGTGCTATCTATAAAATTTTAAATAGTAAAAGTATATCGATAAATATTTTTTGGAAGATTGTAGAATATTCTCTAGCAATGCCTGGAACAAATGCTGCAATTGAAAGAGTATTTTTTATCACTAATGTGTTATGGACGGATGAAAAAAATCGCTTTCTCGTTCCTACCATCAAATCAATTATAATTCTAAAAAATCATTTCAAAAAATATTCGTGTAATGATTTTTATGATTTTTTGTTAACACAACCAAAACTATTAAATGCAATCAGTTCATCGCAAAAGTACAGTAACGGCACTGCAATAGATATTAAAGGACATGATGAGCAATCGACATCAACCCAAAAAAGTTAAAAGTTTTTTTTATTAAAATATTAAACAAGGTAGTTAAAGAATATTTTAATTGTAACTATAAAATATAAAAATATTTTAAGAAAATGTGTATGTTTTTTAAAGTATTTTAACCAAAAATTGCTTGTCCCGTTTTTTTTTTTGTAAAACTGGTCACCCTAGTTTAGACTGTCATAAACGAAAAAACAAAGAAACCGAAAAAGGGGGAAAGTAAGTATTCAATCTGCTCGTAACCTATGTGTTAAATTTTAAATAAATTTAATAAATCATTACATATAGGTATCAAAAGCGATTCTGAACGATAACCTGTCAGCTAAGTACCTACTATAATAAGTACCTATATTTAATTGTTTTAATTATATACCATATACCCATAGATAGTGATTTATTGGTAAAATGGTGTGTTGAACTAATATTTGCTGATAATATTGCATTTATTTTATTTAATCATTATAAATTGCTTATAATAGTATATATTTATAATATAATTTACTAATATTATAAACTTTCTAGTCATCACCGTAGAGCGGTGAAAATAAGTTCATAGCATAAAATATAAAGACTATATTGAGCTTAACATTATCTAAATGTTTTAAAATTTCATTGTGTAAATAAAGTATAATGAGACGCCATATTGTACGTAAAAGTTTAAATTCTTCACGAATAATATTATTGAGATACAAAAAAATAATAAAAATTTCTATTATTCGTCTAATTATATAACTTCATCCAAATTTTAAATTTTAACTTCAAATGTCTATACATAAAAAAAAAAATGTTTCTATACATATTTTTTTAGACATTTTAGTCTCAGAATAAGCTACGTACCTATTTCTATAGGTATAAAGAACAAAAAGAAGGATAAATTTTAAATTTACGATTTAAGATTTTTATAAAGTTTATCCTACGTCCTATAACCTCAAACTATATTAATATATTATTAGTTATTACTATAACACATGTGGGTACGATGTATCTAGTTGAAATGTATATTAACTTATTAAAATACTATATTAAATTAAATTCAAAAGTGAAACCAAAATGCAGTCTTGTACCTACCTACCTACTCGTTATATAAAACAAAAATCACAATCAAAAATAAATAATTTGGTATGCAAAGTTAAAATCGGAGGCAACAATTTCACAATTAAGTCAAATAGTAGATAAAAAAATGGAAAATTGGTAATCAAAATATATTTATATCAAAACAGAAATATTTATTTCGATTCCAAGTCTAGGATTAAATATCTAGCAATCTTGTGTTACCACGTTTGCTCCACGTTTCAACATTGGTTGCACATGCGAATCGCAATACGACATTTCGTCATATTATAATATATTAAGGGAAAAATCAATAAATCAGCTGCCACCGGAGCAACCAAACGACTTGAAGTTTTTTACAGAGTGGTTGAAAATGTTTGAAATATTTGAACAAGCTTTTGACATAATACATTATGCATAGCTTCGAAGTCAGCGTACCTACCTTAGACACCTCTATAGGTACTACTTAACATCAAATTGCAGTTATCTTGACTAATTTTTTTCATTTTTTCTATCTCGTATTAGATATAATTCTATCTTGTGTCTATCAATCGTTACACTCGTTACAACCGATTTTAGTATTGTTTTAAATACAATGTTTGAACTCAATCATCATACATAGTGTTTTTCAGTTTTTCATTGGCAATTGTCCCCATTTTTGCATTAACATTTGATTATTTGTTATTACTAATTAATATTATTTTATTACCAACCTATATATGATTATACATATACCTACCCTAGTTACTAATTGTGTTTGAATATTATGTTTCTGAAAAACGATTTAATTAGAGCAACGGTTGTTTTAATTTATGATGAACGTCATTGTATCCAATATGAAATAATTTTCTTACCATGGGCGATCGCCGGAGGGTGCCAGGAGGGACAATGCCTTGTGCTATTTTTGGGATGCATGAATTGTTTTATCACTTGAAAAAAAATATATAGTATGGGCTGTATTACCGGAAATGTTTTAACTTTGCCCCACCCCTGGCTTATATTTTTGTAGCGCCCTTGTTCCTTATTAATATGCAATAGAGCTAAATCTAATTAAATCTAATTCATACTAAAGTTCTTGGTCCATGTTCCATTCTCAAGTGTAAGTGTGTTACTACTTTACGACTCTACATATCTACAGCATACAAGCATGATAAAATAAAATGGTAATTTATATTTTATTACACAAAAATAAAAAATATTTACATACAACAATTAAAATTTAAAACAATACTTAAGTTATTTACGTAATACTTAATAATAATTAAGGTTTTTAGAAGTTATTATTTATCATAAATTATTACAATACACTATTATTTATAATAGTTTAAAAAAATTTAAAAATAATTATAAAATATACTATACGGTCCACCATGCCCCCCCCCCCACCAATAATTTCCTCGTGGTACGTCACTGCCCCCAACCACGTATTGCCATGGGTTACCAGCCCGTGGTCACAATGACTGACTAAGCTCGCACGTTGCCGAAGCACAGTGGCGTCGACACACACCGCACTACCACAGTCGCTTTTTGTGACCGACCTGAACAGCTCTAGTTGAACTAGACTAGTTCAGTGATATATTTTTATTCAGCAAGAGCATATACACATCACCCACGTATGGGTGAGTATATAATATTATATAATATATACTTTATAAATAGAGATAGGATATTGATGCGACCTAAAAAGTATCAAAAATAACAAAAAAAAAAATAAATAATGACTTTTAATGGCCTGCAAAATATAGAAAAATTACCTAAACAATGTTCGTAAACAAAATGTAATGAATATTTAAATTTTAAGTTCAATTTGTAATAAAAAAATTTTATGAAATAAATGTAACATTTTTTTGAACAAATTATCCTTAAGATTTAAAATTCGAGAAAAATGCTCTATATTTTACAAAGATTACAAAAAATGACCTATTATATTATGAAAGAATGATCTTGAAATATAAAAAATAAACGCGATATAAAATTTGTATATTCTGAATCAAGGGAGCATGAAACAAATTTTTAAAGGAAAAAATATGCAAAAGTCATCATCATCCTATCTCTAACTATAAACGACTTCGTGCCTCGTTAACAACTTTTTGTAATTAAATATTATATTAGGTAGGTACCTAGTACCTATCTACCTACTTTTTATTTTTATATCACGTTTTATTTTACAGTGTCTAGCTTAAAATTGTAGCACATTCAATTTCGTCCAATAATGATGCATTTGTTTTGTTTTTCAGGATAACCGTTGAAAATTATGATACTGAATACTATGTTGGAATATGGCCAGGCTATGCTTAAGCCTGAAGTACTTTACGAAGTTTTCATTAAAATAGCCAACATCTGTCATGTAAGAAAACAATTTTTAATGATTAAATGTTTATACCATATTATTATGACATAAACTATTATACCTACATTATTTATGAGTTGTATGCTATATATTATAGATATTAACTATTATAAGAAACTGGTATAAAAAATGTAAATTAAAAATAATTAAGGAATAGGTATCTTCAATAGAATCAATTTGTTGATTACTTTGTCATGTTTGAGTAAATATTATTATATTATATAGGTATTCTCAATTTATTTTTATGCGATAAATATTAAATATATTATTATAATTGTTGTAAAAAATAGCCTAGAGTATTCGAACAACCAAGTTATTTACTTTACTTCCGTGATGTTAAAAATGGTAAGGAGTACACGAAAGCCTTTGAGTTTTTACAAATGTAAAATGTAAATGTACTTACCTATATATACGCTCCGCTTGAATTATTTTTATTTTGGACTAGGTACGTTGGCTGCTTATGTTGGTAATTCAATTCAATTTTTGTTTGTCTATTTTGTATTTTAGATCATTAATATTTCATTCTTCTCAATGTTGTACGCGTGTCCAAGTAAGTATTTATTAATTGTCTATGTTTATTTACTTTATAATTATTCAGTATTAAAATGTTTATTATACTACAAACGTGGTTATGTAACTTATAGGGGTTTCACCAATACGCTGGTGGTAGGGGGTAGGGGGTACAGGAAAACCTGTATAACTCTGTTATGACATAATATACCATAATTATTATATAAAAACTATAAATGCCTAGATATGTATATAAAATATTTATAGATGTATTCGGTAATATCCTTTTCAAGTGTCTAGACTCAAGAAAAGTTTTAACGTTTTAAAAAATACTATAATTTAATGGCATTGCAAAACAATATTTAAAAAAATATTTATGTTATCGTTCTTAAGTAGGTATTTACATTTTTTTAAATTTAAAGACAACATACCCATATTTTTAATTTCATGTTCTAAATTTTACTAATTATTGGAGTAATTCAAAACATTAAAATTACATTTTAAACGAGTTAGTTAATAAGATACAACTTATAAGTAGGTATAGTTATTTTAAAATATTAGATGAGCAGGCAAAATTTTGCTAAGTAGTTAAGGTTATAATAATAGGTACCTACTTCAATACTATAGTTTACTCCACTAATTTAAACTTTAAATGTTATTAATACTAATTATTAATTAACATAAGATGACCTTATATTAAGATACCTACTCATTCGAAATTTATTATGTATCGAAATATTTCTTCTGGAAAAATATAAAAAAAAATGTTTCATATTGTTTTGCAATGTCTACTCAATGTCTCAATCTGTGTAAAAAATAAACATTAATTAAAAATGGTGTAGTTTATAGTCCCATACAATATTACAATATAAAAGGTATATATAATATAGCTATATCATTTCACTATTTATATTTTTAGTTTAAATTATTTTTTTTAGAATTTTATGAAATAATATGAGTACATGGCCACTTAGTACAACTTACGACATTTAATTACGATTTCGATGAAAAATAATAGAAATAAATTGTTAAAATGTTTGGTTTAGTATTATATAAAGAATTATGACTTTACAATTATGAGTATGAAATATTTCAAATGAAATTTTTACTTCAAAATATTTCAAACTTGAAACTTTTACCTTTCTTGAAATGTTGAAAAATATATTTAAAGTTTTTTTGTAACCTATTTTGGTATTTTTCATATAATCATCACTAGATGGTCACACTTATTTCATACCTTATTAGTGATAGGCAATATTTGATTCCGATCACGATGTAGAGAAGATATAAATACAAGATATTATTATAATAATTATTCTACAATAATTATATTATTGTATAAATATAGTATCTTTCCAGCATATTAACTGTACCTATATTGGGCGAAAGCCCGTGTTGTATTATAATAAATAAATAAGATGGTTACAATTATTGTTCATGTAATTTGTTTATTTGTATAATGTACTATATGTAAGAAATATTTCTACCTATAAAATTTTTTACTTAACACTTAACTAAGTAGACGTGTTTACTGTACCTACTTCCTACTATAGTTTTAAACTAAAATTTGTTTTTTTTATCTTTCATTAATATGAAATATTTCATGACATTTTAGAACCCTAGTTGAGGTGTTTCTATGGAAAACGGAAAACGTGCTATTTATATTTTTAATAAAAATTGAGTTATAAATCGATTATTATGGAAAAAATTGCGATAAATCGTTTAGTACCTACCGTTATTTTTTGTCAAAATGAACTATCCCATAGCTTAAATTAAGCTTAAACTTCTAGGTACTTTTTTTTTAAAACGTGTTATATCCAATAGATATTTTTCCAAAGCATGATATTTTCTGTGCTAAATCATATGTCATACTTCTCATATTTTTCTAAAACGTATATATCCGTAATTTTTAGATTCTGAGTAGTGAGTGGAACGATGAATGTATTGATTTTACAATGATGTGTGTTTTTTTTTTATTTTTTTATTTTTTTTTTTAATTTTTTATTTTTTTTTGTGTCTGTGTACACGAGAAGTAGTCAAAATAATGCTTCGATTTTCGACTTCAGTATCTTGTTCGATTGGAAAGTGAATATCGTTGGTGCATTGGGGAGGTCAAAATTTAAAATTCTCAGTAATTTTCAAAAGCACCAAGAAAAACCAAAGAAAAATTAAGGAAAAACGGGAATTTTTACGCAAAATCGATTTTTCACAAAATTGAATTTGGTTTTTGGTGTAACTTTAAAAAAAATGACCGTAGATACATGAAATTTTGACTGAATGTTTATATTAGCATTTTCTATACACCATAACATTTAAAAAATATTTTGACTTATTTTGAACTCTTTACGGACATTGTCAGTTTTCATTTTTTTTTAGTTTTTTTTCTAAAAATATCAATAAAATTTATTTATTGATTAAAAAAGCTTGAAAATTTAATAGAAGGCTCCAAGTTTATTGTTTCAAAGGCAGATGAAAAATATTAAAAATCCTTAGTCACAGTTTTTTTTTATAAGCATTTAAAGTTCAAAAATTGAAAAAATATGGAAAAATCACGAAAATTAGCAAATTATTTTGAGTTAAGAATTCGTAAAAATTTTTCTTTTTAAATCTAAGATTTTAAAATGTAATACAAGATTCCTTATAGGATAATCTACCTTTATCAAAAAAAAAAATGTCTATAAGAAACTCAAATTAAATTTTTATGAGCGTTTGAAATTCATATTTTTACAACATTTGGTATTTACTCGATTTCTTAAGTAACGATTTTCTTATTTTGTTGTAATTAAAAAACGAATGACTGTAGAAACTTGAAAATTTCACTGAATGCTTATATTAGCATTTTCTATATACGATAAAATTTTGAAAATAATTTGACTCTTTTTGAGCTGTTTACGGACATTGTAAGTTATCAATTTTTTAAATTTTTTTTTTCTATAAATATCAATAAAGTTTTATCTATTGGGCCAAAAAGTGTAAAAAATTAATACAGGGCTCCTGATACATTGTTACAATAGCAGTTGAAAAATATTACAAATACATAGGCACAATTTTTTTTTATAAGCATTTGAAGTTAAAATCTTGAATTTTGAAGACAAAATTTATCAAATTTAAAATTGAATAATTATTTTGTAGTTAAAAATTTATAAAATGTTCAACTTTTATATCTAAGGATTGAAAATTTAAAACAAGATTCCACGTAAATATTTAATTCTGTTATCAAAAAATCTACAAAATACATTTACACAGCTTATTTTTATAGTCATTTTAAGTTCAAATTTGGACGAAATTACATATTAAAAAACCTAGGATAACTATTTTAGTTATTTTGTTGTGATTGTATGATATTATTCGTGGGTACTTGAAACTTCTAAAGTATACTATTATATATCTATGATTTTACCACGGTTTTTTGTTGATGTATAACGCGTTATAACTTATAAGTACCTAATAGATATTATGATATGATTAATTTGGAATTTATTATAGGTACCTAATATAATATATTATATGTCTTATACCTAGACTAACATACCGTCTCCGCTCAGAATAGTTTTTCTTATACAATGATATTATATCATTGAATTCAAATTTAATACCATCCATTACAGACAGTGACCCACTTGTAACCTACTGTACAGCAGAGCGAAATCCACTTACCCACCTTTTTTTATTTAAATTTATGAACTCGTTTAAATAATTATTCCAAAAAATACAATTATAATGATAATAATAAAACTAAAAACTATACAAAAATGTTTTACTCTTATTTTTAATGTGATATTTGAGCTTGTACTTCTTTTACTAATAATGAAAAATCTGGTTGATGTTTGGTGGTTCCAATCCTCAAAATTGAATGAAGGTGTTCATCCGTAAGTCGCGATCTATGAACCAATTTTGTTTGTTTCATCATAATTTATAGACCATTTTTCATTAAAAATTCGGCAATCATCATTATATTTGCGTTTTTTTCTGTCTGACATTTTCATACGGAAACTTAACAATTAAATATCGATATTACCCGTGTACTTAAAATAATGTACTGATCAAACTAATGGTGTACCTACGATGTGTACCTCAATTCATAATCTTTTCAATAGACAATAAAAGATAAGAAAACAAGTCCAATATATAGGAATTTCTGTACTTTTATAGTTTGTGGCTCACTTGAAGGTAATGGCTTACTAAAGTGGCCCGCCAAAGGAAAAAGGTTGGGAATCACTGCTCTTGAGCTGTAGCGAGGCGTGAGGTTTTTGTTGGGAAACACTGAATTTTTAGAGAAAAATAGAAATTTTTCTATTTTTGGTCTTAGAAAATAAGTCAATGACATTGTCAATAATTAATTTCGTCACGATAGCGCGGCGTGACAATGCGACGGCGACGTATATTGTGGACCAAGGTAATTATTACGAACGGTGAGATTTGTCTCAGCGTGTACATAGTAAACCCCACTCATATTAACATTTCCCCTGTACCCGCGCACCCATGTTTGCGAGACATTGGTCGCAACGTCTATTAGATTTAGATATAATACAATACTTGGAATGACCCGTATCGCCGGCTCGTACGCACGGCCGTACTCTTGCGCTTCTAATCTATTTAAGAATTCTATAACTGTACAACACTAGGTACAGCGAAAAACCGATCTTAACAAATACTGAAACTTACATCATATATTTTAATATTTTATAAAACAAAATAATAATTAGGTATTTATTTGTCCCGTGTTTTAATTTCTAAGTGGAGAGACATTATTGTCTCTTTGTCTTCTATGACGCTTCGCTACTGCTCTGGAGTTAAATCATACACGTACGTACAAACAGCACGGGGTCCGCGATCTACCGCAGGTAGATTTCCTACCTGATAATATGCCTACTGCTGCAAACCAGTAATTTTATTCCGGCCAACGGAAAAGTTAAGACAAGTTTTGAATACCATACACCGAATATTAAATAACGAATTGAACAACGTTTGAGTCATTTAGAGTTGATACATTTAACGGGAATCGAAGTACACGGGATAAGCTAGTTTAATATGATATACAATAAAAAAGCTAGTAAGATAATGGTGGTGGGTATAAATCATTAAATACCTTTGATGTACCATTTATACAACTGGCTCATTTTGTGTACAAATTGTTTGGTACAGTAGAATGCTATCATTATTTATTTTAAATACCTACATGAAATTTGTATTTTGTAATACCTATTACATAATATTAAAATAACATGTGCTATCATATTTATTTAATTTATTTATATTTCTTATTCTAATAAAAATAAATAAATTTACATAATAATAATTGTTAGCAACAAATTATTTTTTTTCTAATTAAGCCGAGTTAGTATGTGTTAATTGTAAGGGCCGAGGCACTGTGTGAGCAGGGTCGTAATACTATCCAGAGTACTGTTTTTCTTATATTTAAAATCCTGACCCGAGTATTAACCGTTCTTACGTAAAAAGTTTTAATGCTAACATAATATAAATTTGTTCATTACTGATAAGGGATAGGTACTTTACTTATATCTAGAATACTAGTGATCCACTTGTAACCTACTATAAGGCAGAGCGACATTCGCTTATACCCACTTTTTTTTTATAGAATTGTAGAACAGCTGATTATCATGCTGATTGCAACACATAAATAAATGGACTTAAGAATTAAAATTGTCAAGTATATATAAAGATTTAATTAAAAATAAACAATCGCCTAAGTCAATCAAAAAATTTGAACGATTAAAAAGGACTTAATACCGAAATTAAGGTAATTGTTACTAACTATTGTTATGATTAATGATCATGTTAGTGTTAATGTATAATCTATATATATAAAGAAAAGTGTACATTACCAATAATCAACGCAGAGCCGAACCTTTTTGAGTTATCGACTTGAAATTTCAAGGATAGATTTTTATAATAATTTCATCGGGCACTAAGAAAGGATTTGTCGAAATTTGCATATTAAAGAGGTGCTCAAACGGGGATCTTGAGGTTCACGATGGGAATTGGAAATTTTATTTTTATTTATTTTTTAAATAGTTGCCATTGGTTACAGTCTACAGTAGAAATTAGTATTTATTTATTATTGGTTTCCGTTGGTTATTTGGGCAGTTCAGGTACAAGCTAGCACCAATTCAAATTATTGAACATTGCAGCAAGTTACACCCAAAAACAGTTGAACAATCATAACTTTTTTAAGTTGCAATTTTTTACGGACAACGGAGTGCACGGGTTCAGCTTGGTATGAATGTTTGTGTGTAGATTAAACTTCTGGGAAGAAGACAGACTAATTTAGGAATGGTTTAACTTGGTTTTTTTTTATTCATCTGATATAAGTAGTTATGTTAGGTTAGGATTTTGTAGTAATTTATGTAATTGATTATATTAATGCACCATAGGTGGAATACGACAAACTTGGTATAATTTTGATACTTTAGAGTTAAATCATACACCTACGTACAAACAGCACGGGGTTCGCGATCTACTGTAGGTAGATTGCCTACCTGATAATATACTGCTGCAAATCAGAATTTTTATTCGGGAAAACGGAAAAGATAAGATAAATTTTGAACACCAAACACCAATTTATAATAACGAATTGTACAAAGTTCGAGTCATATCAGTATCTTATTGAAGTATTATCTAAATTCCCGAATAAGACGTAGTGAATTGTCAACTATTTATTAGATACTGATACTATTTAATTTACATAAAACAAAATATTTTGTCATAAGCATCATCTTACTTTATTTGAATAGTTCCATTCTCATTTCTTTTATGAATATTTTGTTGTTTTATTTGCGAAATAGCAATCTTCTTAACAGTGTTGTCATCTTGTTTAACTTTTTGACTAAAAAATATAAATAACAATATAATTAGATCAGAGTATTTTTTATTCTCAACTTATCAAAGAATGTAAGGTTTTTATAATAAAAATTTTCATTATTATTATCTTTTTATAGTGTATGTAAAGAAGAGTTCATTAAATGCTGTGATTAGTGGTTAAACAATTTTTTTGAAGTAAAATTAACTGTAAGCAATACTGGCATCCATTATAATGGTACCTATGAAATAAATTGAGAACACAAATTAAGATAGTATCTTATTGAAGTATTATCTAAATTCCCGAATAAGACATAGTGAATTGTCAACTATTTATTAGATACTGACACTATTTAAATTACATAAAACAAAATATTTTGTCATAAGCATCATCTTACTTTATTTGAATAGTTCCATTCTCATTTCTTTTATGAATATTTTGTTGTTTTATTTGCGAAATAGCAATCTTCTTAACAGTGCTGACTTCTTGTTTAACTTTTTGACTAAAAATATAAATAACAATATAATTAGATCAGAGTATTTTTTATTCTCAACTTATCAAAGAATGTAAGGTTTTTATAATAAAAATTTTCATTATTATTATCTTTTAATAGTGTATGTAAAGAAGAGTTCATTAAATGCTGTGATTAGTGGTTAAACAATTTTTTGAAGTAAAATTAACTGTAAGCAATACTGGCATCCATTATAATGGTACCTATGAAATAAATTGAGAACACAAATTAGGATAGTATCTTATTGAAGTATTATCTAAATTCCCGAATAAGACATAGTGAATTGTCAACTATTTATTAGATACTGACACTATTTAATTTACATAAAACAAAATATTTTGTCATAAGCATCATCTTACTTTATTTGAATAGTTCCATTCTCATTTCTTTTATGAATATTTTGTTGTTTTATTTGCGAAATAGCAATCTTCTTATCAGTGCTAACTTCTTGTTTAACTTTTTGACTAAAAATATAAATAACAATATAATTAGATCAGAGTATTTTTTATTCTCAACTTATCAAAGAATGTAAGGTTTTTATAAAAACAATTTTCATTATTACTATCTTTTAATTGTGTATGTATAAGCAATAAGCCTTTGAAAATCTCTTCAAGGATTGCATCAACTTATTTATGTAGTTATTTAATATAATAAAATCTACTATTTAAAAATGACAGTTGCTTTGTAGCATGGTTCTCCCGCAAAATTATAAAGAATAAACTCCGGTCTCCAGAAAATTGAGCAATGAAAAAAGAGTACCCATGATGTCATTTATGAATTCTTACACAGATGTTTTAAAATTATTTTGTATGAAACAACCACTAGACCCTAATAAAAATCTGTGTTGTTTACATGAATTGTGTTATTGATTTTCTCTATTTAGAATTTTAGATGTGTACCTAAGCTAATTTGTCCATGTTAATACACTTAAACCAAAGTACAACAAATGCAGTATTCAATTCACCATCGGTTAGATTTGTCCACAAAGCGCACCTAATTTACACCAACTGTTTAAAAATTATTCAGTATTTTATAAAAACAATTTTTAAACAAAATAAACTGCACTGTTGCAACTGTTCATAATTTATCTTCTCTGATTAACTGTTGGTTATGAAATTTCAATAGGTGATCACAATTTACAAGTGATATTTTTAATATTTATTGAATACACGAATATTCTTGTTTCTAAATAAAACAAATATAAATTTACCATTGTAAATAATTTTTATGTAAAATACTGGGAAACTTAAATATCACTGCTATCTTGATGTATAAATTAATTAAGATATTTCTTAATTAGGTACTTTAAAATAAGACTATACGTGTAAAAATATTATCCATCAAAAAAGTCATGTTATATTACACCAAAGACCAAGTAATGAGTTTAATAATCCCTATTTCAAAAAAAAACTAACGATAGACAAAATGAGAAGAATTCTGAACCATTAGCTTGCTATCCTATGCCTCTAAAATATTTACAGATATATGTTTCGGTGTAACTATATTATATACTGAATTTGTGTCAGAATTTTGTTTCATCTTTGATTATTATCTGCAACGATTACAAGATAACCAGTGATGTGTCGCTAGCACGCTGTCAGGCTCAAAGATAGCAATCAACAATGAAACAAAAAAAAAAAACCATAATATTTTGTGTTATCAAAATTCAAACATTTTCTAAAATGGACCATACAATGGACTATTTGGGAATCTCTGTATAATATTTTTAATAAAGTATACTCACTTTGAATTTAAATGTTCCATATTGTTCATCTAAAATGTTGATCACTAAAAATGTTTTATTTCAAAAAATTAATAAGACCATTGAGTATATTATTTGATAGAGAAACAATGTATTATAAAATATGTCCTATGTTCCCGGGGAGGCGGTAAATAGTGGCACATGGAAAACTTTGTGGCGAACAGTGTAGTAATTCTACCTATTAATAATTATTGTACACAATCACCAGTGTCAAATTAATCATTATAATAATCTTTTATATACCATAAAGTAGAACAATGAATTATTATGTCAAACAATAAAATACGAGTTATAATGTAATATTATTTAATATTACCTATTAATAAATAAAATAATATTGTTAGTGACTGGTAGTGTGTTTCGTTGTCAATGAACTAATATTTAGCATATCATATAATATCGAACATTGTTTCTCTATGCAATATATAATGAAAACATTTATATATAATATTATAAAATGTAATAATAAGTATACTATATACACTATACCTAGTAATATTAAAAAGTATAATTTTACTTTCAGCAGCGGATATTTTTATAGTTTGATTTTGAAATATCTGTAAAAAAAAATTGTGCATAATATGTATATTTGATGTTTATAAGAACAACTTATAATAAACTTTGCGTTAATTTGTGAAGCCTTGAAAATTAGATAGATTTTTAACCAAAAAATAATTTACAAATTTTAGTAATTTTGTCAATATTTCAACATGAAATAACTATAAAAGTAATTACGCCTAAAGTGATTCTAGAGCATTTTAAAATTGCCAAAAATACATAAACATTTAAAGTTTTAGTTTTGACAAAATTGTATAGTTAATAACATTTTAAACGAAACATACCAATATTTTAGTTATGTTGTAGATTTATACCATATTAAAAAAATATTAATTATAGGAACTCGATACATTTCACAATAATTGTGAATATTATTTATTGCATACAAAATAACAATTATAAAAATCATAACATTTTAGACTAATTTTAAGCTTTTTGTACCATTATTCCTATTCTTATCGTTCTATGGTGTACAGAATTAACTTATAAGTTTATAATAATTAATAATGTAATATATTATGAAATATATTTTTTTTCATAAAAAGTTTAAGATACTGTACAACTAATAGACATATAAATTACTAATAACTAATAAATAATAAAAATATACAGGCACGGATACAAGGGGGAGGGGCTATAGGTGCTGTAAGCCTTAGGTACTTAAAAATATTTCACTATTGCCTACGTAATTATATAATATATATTATATCCAATAAAAAGTAATTTTGTTGTTAAGTATTATTGTTTTAAAATTATATATGCGTGTATGATAAATATTTTATACACTATAAAAACTCAAAACTTAAAATCTTTGCTTTTACGTATCTACTTGAAGTAATTTTTTTCATCTGGCCCCTGCCTTTATTAATTTCTAGATCCGCGTCTGACAATATACATAATATTATATAATAAACTATTATCTAATCATAGGCTGACAGATTACTGAGAATCATTTCCATTTGAATGGTTCATCGTTGAATTCAAATTTAACATACCCATTACAGTAACCTACTCAATAATAGGATACATTTGAAATCTAGTATAAAACAGTGCGACATTTATGGTTTTTTTTAAATATTTAAGTATAAAAATCTGCATTTACAAAAAAATAACTTGAAACCTAATAAATTATTATCACTATAGGTATTAAAATTTAAATCACTTTATTACCTATAACTTTTTATGAATTAAAATTTAATTTATTGACAGTTAAATGTTTAATCTGGGGGCCAATTCTTGAAAGTAGTAGAACAATATTCGTATACAAACCATTCTACTGGTAGATATTCTACTCCCACCTAAAAACCGTATTCTTGAACGCCAATAGAATAATTGGTAATAAGTTCTATTACCAACGTCGTTTAAGAATATTATTCAAATGGTGCAAAATGGCAACGTTGCAATGCCGTCCGTTCATTATTCGAAATTTGTATGTGCATGCGCAGTTATTAGTGAAAATTTAAAATACAAAATAATATTTAATTATTACGCTCTTTCAACTCTTTGTGTTTGTAGCGACCATTCCGTTCTCGATCCCTGTGTCTCTCTTTGTTTTTCTTCTGTTTTTTTTTTTTTTTTTGGCTGATGGCGAAGAATTGATGAGACAGTCACAAAAAAAAGCTTTGGTGGAACTTATGGAAAACCCCCCGATCTTAGGAAAGGCAAGTTTTTCACAAATTTTACCCTGGCAATAGCAAAAAAAATGTGGGTGGAATGCCAAACTATGCTAAACAGCATCCTCGGACTGGCCAAAGAATGACAATGGCGAAATGTAATAATTGATACTTTATATTTGAAGTTTGTATTATAATATAAATATTGATAAAACAAACAGAAATTCTAACATAAGATATTAAGAAAATATCTAATATAAAAATATTTACCCCATAATCAAATTTCACTGTAGGTACATGTTTAAGAAAATAGCTCTAGTATTAATTTAAATTAAACATTTAAAAAATTTTAAAAATAAATAACGTTAAGTCGGTATT
Source organism: Acyrthosiphon pisum (assembly GCF_005508785.2). Classification (NCBI taxonomy): domain Eukaryota; kingdom Metazoa; phylum Arthropoda; class Insecta; order Hemiptera; family Aphididae; genus Acyrthosiphon; species Acyrthosiphon pisum. The sequence goes on from NC_042494.1 coordinate 21,957,474, forward strand.
GGAATAGTTCCGAATTCCGTATAATATGATACTCCTACACAACTTAATTTAACAATATTTACACAAAGATTTAAACAATAATATCCTATATCAATATAATTTAGATAAAAATGCACAATAACTAAGAATTTCTCAACATGTATAGATATGGTAAAATCTATGTCCAATTTGAGCTCATTGTCATAAAATCTCTCATATAACAATTTACAGTAATCGATCCTTTAATAATAAGACAAATGTATTCCTTCTATTGTCAATGAATTGTAGGTTAAAGGCTCTAAATTGTAATCAATGGATTACTCATATTAATATAATGATATTAAATTTTTAAATATATATGCCCTAGTTTAGGTATAAACTATAAATATATTGGTAATTATTAACTAAATAAATCATATTATGTTGCAAAATATTTAAGTACCATGATGTTTGCATGATGTTTGTAGGGACTGGCTTTACCATTAAAAAATATAGTAGTTGCCATTTGAAAAAATAAAGTTGATTTTGCTAATGGTATACCTGCGTGTTTCAAAATTTTGAAATTGTTATAAAAAAATTGCCTGTTAAAAATAAAGAAACGCGTCTTTTTTTCTTTAACCAAATTCTATGTCATCGATCCATAATTGTGAAAAACCCCCGAATTCAATGACATAAGATACACCCTGTATACTTGCTTATAGATTGGTAGTGTATTTTAAATTTTTTAATAACTTTAATACAAAATATTAAATCAAGGACACTTAGTTATATTCCTAATGTGATGAACTAAATACATTTAATTTAAATTATCACAATATGTAATAGACCGATTTACGATAAACTCAATTTTAATTTTTCTAAAAAATTACATTTAATATGGTTAACTGTTATTATTATTAGTATATTATACTGTTACATTATATTTTAACATTGATATATTTGTACCATTTACATAACTATTGACAATGTTTAACTAACTTCCATAAAAATACACAATAGATAAATATAATATATGTGTGTGAATAAATAGAGAGTATACTATGTATATAATACAAATGTGATTTTAAGTAATTGGTATATTTAGTAAAATAAGTGAGGTTGATTATGAGTTATAAAATAATAAATATACTGTAAATAATTGATGGCAGTTCAAATTATTAATATACTTATAATTATTTATATTACTATAAATATTTAATAAAAACAAAATTATGATTAATTTAATTAATCTTAATAAAAATAATGTCTGGGGACAATTAGTTTGTCCCCGACAACGCCATAATAATTTCTATCAGCAAGTGGAAGATATCTACTGTTGTAAATTGGAACATGACGGATAGGATATATGCTTACTGCCTGGTGTACATGTTGTAGTAAGAACACATTTTTAATTCAATAATATTGTCAAATATATTAACTAAATATTTTGATAGAACTATGGAAATAATACATTACATTTTAATTTAATATAAATTCTTACATTTATTTATTTCTTTCAATATTTTAGGTAGGGCTCGTGCTCGTGTGCCCACTGCTACTTGCATAATAATATATTATACCTAATCAAATTTAAATCAAACACAAGAATCAACCAATCGATACATTACATAAAATATAAACTCACATTGATTTCCTTAAATTGCTATTGAAGTGTGTTGCAATTTTCAATCCATGAATCTTTTCTGTATCTCAAGGATAGTTATATTATTTTCATGTGCACCTAAGTGTACAGTCATATACTGTTGTAAAATCTGTAAAATTATATAAAATTCAATAACAGCAACTCATTCAGTATTAAAGCAATACACGACGATATAATATGGTATACATTCAAAATACAGTTTTGAAAATTAGGACAGTAGCTGAGATGAATCTGTTATTTCCTACAATTTAATGTAGTACACTTTTGAAAAACGTTATGATATTTTGTATTAAATTACTTTATTATGCTGCCCTGATATCCAGATGTATAAATGAATAGCCAGTGAATATTAGAATCAAATTAATTTATTTAACATATTCATTAAATATTCTTAATATATTATTATAAAATTATGTCACTGTAGTTTAGATATCAATGAATAGTATATTATGTAATTATTATGTATGTATAATTGTATATTTATTCTATATATATGCATAGTTTATGCTCATTTATATTAAATTGTAATAATCATGGAATTATATGGAAAAATATATTCATGGTTATAATTGTTAACAATTGTATTATTGCAATAATATACCATGGTTATGTTAGGTCGATTAAACAATTTGTACGTGATAAGGTCGTTTTTTTTACTTTTGACTGTTACAGTTGACAGTTGTGCTACAGTACATTTAACGTGTTTTAACGAATGTTTGATGAACAATTATTACATAGTATATTCGTTCATTATTTAAAGTCCATGTTATTCCTGTTTTAGGTTATGTCATTACCCTTTTTACTATGCGTACCGCGCGGTGAAAATACTAAAATCTATTGTTATTTGTTTTGTTTTGTTCATTTTTATTCCTTCAAGCCTGCGACTTGCGAATATCTCCTATAGTACCATCTGCCTCGTTTGTTCACTAATCCACGTGGTTCATATTTCAACTTTTCTATATAGTAAGTATTTTTTAGCATCATATCATTTATTTTACATTGAAGTGGGGACTCGATTTTAATAATTTTTAATTTTTTTGTCTGACGACAAGGGCACCCATTAAGGAGTGCAAGGGTCACATGTTACCCCCTAGACAAATGTGTAAGTATAGTAATTTTTTTTAATTGTAAATAATAAACTACTTTTATTGATGATATTATACTTCCGTTATTTAATAAGAGCAATTTTGTTGGTTCCTAGCTTTTTTTAATGATATTGTTACCTTCCTAGGTTTTGATTGATGGGCTCCCTTGTCTGACAATATATCTTATTATATTACCTATAATATTGTAAAAAACAATACCTACCAAATAATATTTATTTTCCAACAAAAGATTACAATTTATACTTAATACTTAATTTAAACAGTTGGTCACTTTCAAGCCAAAATCTGTGTGAAAGTGAGAGTTGTTATGCTGCTAATAAAAAGTTAATATACATACACATGTAAAAAAAAGTGTAAAATAAATAAATAATATACTAGTAGGATGCATTCATAGTCATGGTGGTTATAGCATTTTGTTTAATTATTTAGTCTGATGAAACTACACATTACTGTTATTCCTTTAAGGCCAATATCTCATTCCAGTATAGGTATAATATTTTATTAATATTTATTAATACCCGTAATGTAATGTATTTATGTAATATATAAAATAAATCAATTTAATAATTAATAATTGGTATACTAATTAAAGGGTACATATAGTAGATGGCATATGTCCCCATATGAAAGGTAGAATATCAGCAGTAGCTGACATATTACAAGAATACCCATAACAGGTATCAAGTACCTAGCTAGATAGTAGGTAATTTGGTGGTAAAGATTATAAATTATAATATTATAATCTTTGAGATTGCTTCAATATTATTGTAGTTCACATTAAGTAGATTCATACATATTACACATAATTATTAGTGTTGACAAACAACTTAGTTTTTATTTTTTTTTATTTGTTTAAGATTCTGTTAATGTACCTACCTATTCTGGTACCTATTATAATCTTAGGAAAATATGAATGGTGTAATTGTGTGAGTAACTACTATATTAACTATTTTTCTTAGTTAAGCATATTCTAAAAGAAGCGCATCAGCAAATTTAGTCCTACTAATTTATAATTAGATACAGATAGTATTTTACCTGTGTAACTTGTGAGGAACTTTCAAAAATCCAAAATATGTATAAAGTAATGCAATTTAATTAGAAATTATAGGTACATAATAATATAATTCCTAGGCAATAAAAGTTTATGATTGTATATTTATTTAATTTATTAATTAATTATTATTAGATAAATTTACTTATACAATCTGACAATCATTAATACAGCCAAATTTATATTCATGAACAAATTTAATTTCAACATTTTGTAAAATATATTAATTATACTATGAACATTTAAAAACATTACTGGTCATTACTGAGTTTTAATTTCATTATAATTGGTGTTGTTTTTGTTATGCTGTATCTACATATTATGTACCTACTTAACAAGTTAATAACTGATTATTGAATGGGTACACTAAAATAAAATAGACACACTTAAACAAATACCAATTAACATCAAAATTAAATAACCTTAAAAACCTTAAATCCTAGTAGTATAATTTAAAATATAATTTTTTTTATTATTTCATTATCTTTTCAACTTAAAAATATCCTATGTGTAGTATGTTAAATCACTTGTTAAAAAATGTTGATACAATTTTCCAACATACACTATATTATAGTTTCTAATCTATTTTAATTATTATTTATGAATAAAACGTTTGATAAAATTATAATTTTTTTCCCTAGCATAAACTTCAAAATGTCTAAAAAATACTCCAGACAGCATTATAATCGATTAATTAGAAATCGTTTGAATATTATCAAAAGCTTACATGCAAATGTAGAAATTGAATCTGAACCATCCTCTTCAATTGAAATTGCATCTATACAAACTTCTTCTAAAAATGAGCCACAAAATGAGTTAATGGATAATAATATATCTTTTTCAAATAATTCTGTAAATCAAAATGTAGAAGAATGTGAATTAAATTCCCTTGAACATTACGAACAAATTAATAATATGGAACATAGTGAGGACAATAGTGAATCTAGCTTTGATTGTAATACTATAGCAGCTGATGACAAATCAGATGGCGAAGAAAATGAATATGAAAAGATTTTGAATATTAATTCAGTTGAAGTAATGTCCCATGATCTTCATAGTTGGGCAGTTAAACATAGAATACCTCATGTTGCATTAAAAGATCTGCTATCAATATTGAGGAAAAGTGCTGATTTTTCTATGTTACCTAAAGACCCTAGAACATTTCTACAGACTCCTAGGAATACAATAATTCATAATGTCAATCCTGGTCATTATTGTCACATTGGAATAATAAATGGTTCAAATAATTTGTTTAAAAACAGAGTAGACACCATTCTTAAAGTAATAAGATTAGTAATTAATATGGATGGACTTCCATTAAGTAAATCATCCGGAAGTCAGCTTTATCCGATTCTAGGTATGGTAAAAAACTGTAATGAAAATAGTATATTTCCAATCGGAATATATCATGGTTATGAAAAACCTTCAGATTTTAATGAACTATTGTATAAATTTGTTGAAGAAGCAGCTGACATTTCTGGGAAGTCCATTATAGTTTGTGGTAAAGAAACAATTTTTGAGATAGAAATGTTACTTTTTGATGCAGTTGCCAAATCTAGTATTCTTTTTATAAAAGGTCACGCAGGTTATTCTTCATGTTCAAAATGTACACAAGAAGGTATTTATTTTAATAGATGAGTATGTTTTCCAGATATAGATTTTACAAAGAGGATATGATGATTTTATTGCACAAACTCAAGAAGATCATCATATTGGTCGAACTACCTTAGAAAAAATTCCAAACCTTGATTTGGTTGATAAAATACCACTCGATTATATGCATCTCATATTATTAGGAGTTGTAAAGCGTTTATTAGTAGGAACTTGGATTTTTGGATATCCTCCTCATAAGTTATCAAGTTATCAAGTTAACCTCATATCTACAAAACTAATTTCTTTAAAAAAGTATATACTTTGCTAGAAAGCCTAGGTCATTAAAAGAAGTAAAACAATTTAAAGCGACTGAATATAGACAATTTTTACTATACACAGGGCCGATAGTTTTAAAAGGAATTCTAGATTCAACAAAGTATGATCATTTTATAACATTACAAACTGCTATAACTATTTTGTTATGTCCAGCTTGGAATTATCTAATCAATTTCAGTGAAGAACTTTTGAAACATTTTGTGTTGAGTTGTAAAATTATTTATGGTACTGAATTTTTAGTACATAATGTTCATAATTTACTACATTTATATGATGATGCTAGAAGGTTTGGGACATTGGACTCTTTTAGTAATTTTGGATTTGAAAACTATTTACAAAAACTAAAAAAACTTGTAAGAAAACCTAATAATATTTTATCACAAATTATGCGACGTCTATCTGAAATAAGTAATGCAGAAACATCACCAGTTAACAATGAAAATAATGAACTTAGCTATACATTTGGGAAAGAACATAATAATGGTATCTTAATAGATGATTGTATCTCACCCCAATATCAAGAAATTCATTTTCCTAACTATAAACTTGATCTTACTAAAAGAAATTGTTGTTGCAAACTCAAATGTGGCGCAATTGTTGAAATATCTAACTTTGCATATAGTCCTCTATCAAAAGAAACCATGGTTATTGGAAAACAATATTCAACAATTGAAAATTTCTTTAATAAGCCATGTGATTCTTCTGTGATCAATGTACATATTGTCAAACACTTGAGTACACATTTTATGACTTGGCCAATAAGTCATATTTGTAAAAAACTAGTAAGGTTATCTTATGAATCATATTGGGTAGTATTTCCTTTATTACACACACCATGAATTGAATTGCTCGAGTGTACAAATTAAAAACATTAATCCTAATATAATATACTGTATTGGCAATACCATAGTTCTGTAAGATATGTATATAATGTGTATATTGCATTTTATATTATTTAACACATGTTTTAATCATAAATATTATATTATAAAAGTATATAATAGATATACATTTTAAATACTTAATACATTTTTTAAACTAATTTTTTTAAGTGATACACAGGACAGTAATAATATATTATACACAGGATAGTTTATTAAATTTTTATGTTTATTCTATGATTCTAGATACTATTACATATCATATTACCTATTCTAAATAAAAATGAGTGAGCCAAATAACATAGGTTGGTATATTGTAAAATTTCTTGATGAAGATACTATTGAAGCTGTGCCAAGTAATTGGTTGAAGAATTTTGAAAACTGTGTATGGCCTTTATATACAGAAAAAAATAAAATGGCTGCTGCAATTAAACAAAAAGAAAATCCAAAAGATGATTGGACAAGTCATAAAATATTTATGATGTCAAAAAAAAGAATAATGAATTTTCAACAAGCAATGCGTTTAGCTCATAAAGCCACCATAGATTCAGAAGTATCAACTATGGAAGATGATCCTCAAGAAATATCAATGAAAATAAAATCTAGAATTTCTAAACCTAACCCAAAGTATTCAATATCTGATAGTGAGGAAGACATTCCTCAAACAAAAATAAATAAAACTAAAACCAGGTTAAAAATTCCAGACTTTCCTCAGTTATCTGGTCAGTACTTTATTACTTTTTTGATTTACCTAAATAATTATTATTATTTTTATCATTTCGATATTTTAAATGTAGAATCAATATCTCCTGAGTTACTTCATTTGCATAACAATACTTCTAAGAATATTGCTGAACAGAAATCACATTCAATTGTAAAGAAACGTTTATCTTATGAAATCGATGATGATATATTATCTAATGCTAATAAAAAAAAATAATTATTGATTTCCCAGAAATGAATTCAGGTTTGATATTCTTAATAAAATATATAATATGAGTTTTTAAATAAAATGTATAATGATATTGCTTTTATAGATTTAAGTAGTCATCGTTCTAACGTCTCTAATACTATAATAAATGAACAGGACAAAAACATTAATAACTCGATAACGTTTGATTCTGAAGATTTATTTTCTGATATTATTTTGGATTCAAATGTAGCTGTTGAAACAAGTAATTTTTATTTGAAAATGTTCGTTATTAGAAATAACTGATTATTAATATTAATTTGTTCTTGTGTTGCAAATAATTATAATAAGATTAATCTTATTACTAATAAAAATTCAGCATCATTAGATAATGATTTTCAAATTGATGTGATGAACAGTATTAATGAAAAGTTTAGTGAAGTTCAAGACCACATCTCTAAAGGTATTTAAATTTTCATTGTGTGAATTTTTGCACTAAAAGTTTTAAATATTAACATTTAGTGGATGGCATATTTTACATTAAATACTCAATTGTTTTTACTTTGCATACATTACAATCAACCCTGATTTGCTAATGGAAATACCTAGGTACAATGTGTCCTCTCACCTCTGGCTATATTATTGCTATAATATATGTTTAATTTTGTTACTTTGTAATAAAGTGTAGTTTATGTTATACCAAGTGGTTTTTTTATCACTGATATCACCGATCTGATGAGCGGAGAAGTGGACAAACATTTTGCGGGGTAACCCCGTACCACTCCACTCCGCCAATCAAAACTTTAAATACTAATAAGTTATAACTCATAAACTACTCGTCCCAAATTCGATTTTCATGTATCAAAATACTAAGAAAAATATTTTGCTTTGGAATATAAAATTAAAAACCTAATGTTGTCATTCAAAAAAGTAAAAAACTTAAAAAAATTATAAGGATAAAAAATTATATTTTTTAATAAAAACATTGTTTTATATGTGACTTGAAACTGTAAATAAATATTTTCAAAAAAATTGACACTTTTTGAAATAATGAGTGTTGTTTGATAAAAGAATCACCCGGTATAAAAAGGTGTGTTTATAGTTAATTAAATTCATTAAATTAATTAATTAAATTTATAGAAATGCTCTTATTAATAAATTAAATATTCATTTTCTTTAGAAATAAGAACTTATCATAAAGAAATTTCAAGGATACTTATTTCAATAAATTTACGTCACACGGAAATGAACAATTGTTTATTTAATATCCAGAATTTAATTTCAAACACAATTACAGGAGTATCACAAGAAGAAACAAATGAAGATAATAATACATCGTGTAACTCATTTCCCATATCAAGTATAGCAGATTTCAATGAAATAGACCAAAAACTTGACTCTATCAAAGGAATTCAATTATTTTATTTATTGGTAATTTTACATAATATTATGTAGTTTCATTTCTCAAGTGAATCCAATGTGATTCCTGTTTAGCTATATTCAAATGCTAGAAAACACGGGCCAAACTTTTACATATTCTATTAAAACTGTATTTACTTATGAAAACAATTTTGTGGGTTAAAAAAATGGCCTTAGTTGGTGGTAACAGCAAGGCTGAATATATAAGAAGACTTATGAGGAAGACATTAAGCGATGAAGTAGCTGCAAATTTCAGTCTTAAAGGAAAGAAAAAGAAAATGAACTTTCTATCTACAACATCTTCTTATCTTCTTAAGTGTAAGTTATGTTCACTCTTCACTTACTTTGGAATCAAAATAATGTATTTTATGTTATTATAAATACCAAAGTTATTGAAATAATATATATATTTACATAAGTACAACTAGGGTTCATATTGGGGGGGGGGGGGGCAGCCCTTGTCAAAACTATAAAATAAAAATAACCTGTCATCTTCCTCAGACCACCATCACATATAATATTTTATAAATTAATTACTTAAATCATTTTTTTACTAGTCAAATAGGTACTTACATACTTACATACTTACACATGCAAAAAAATATTCCATTAGTCATCATTATGCTATCATATTAATATGAGCATAATTAGTAACAAATATTAAAATCAACAAGGTATATTTTCTTGGGTCCTAAATGGTTTGGTTGGTTGGTGGGCTGAGCCAACCCTAGTTGCACCTATGTATATAAAAATAATATTAATATATTTAAATTATATTTATGCATTTTCTCAATACTAATGAACATTTAAATAAAATATCTCAAATAAAATTTTAAAATTATTATTTTTTTTTCAAGGTGCTATACGATTGAAGTATCCCGACCTCGCTGACAAAAATATTGAAGGAATTCAAGGAGTTTGGGTTTGCTAAAGCTAAGGAACGATTGAAATTTGTGTCAGAAAACATAAGTAAAGCTAATTTTTCAAATAACGACAGTACTACTTAAATTTTTTTTATATATACCTAATACAACAATGTTTATATGAAGTTAATTTTTTTTATAATTTTTTTTTTAAGTTTTTAAAGAGTTTCTTTTAGAGCACTATTCATTGTGTATATTATATAATTTTCATTCCAATGTTGGTTGCATAAAGCTTATAATTTTATAAGTTTTAAACAGTTTTTATTTAGTAATATTAATTTATTTTTTTATTTTTTATTTCACTGTTTGTATTACATTACATTTATATTTATAATTAATAAAGTTGATTACATTTATATTGTTAAACTTAATAAATGAGTTTTAAGTTAGAAATTGTTATTAATTTTAATACATTATATGAATAATTCAAAACTTATATAATGCATATGGTCAATTCGTTTTATACCTATCTACTTTTAATTTAAATTAATCACAAAACTACATGTACAAGACTGTTATGTTTGAAAAGGTTTACAATTTTTGGAATTTTCAGACATCATTCTCAAAATTAGTATGGAAAATTCTGAAATATATATATGTGGGCGGAGAGTCTCTCCCAATAGAGAGGGTTCTTGACCATCACCTCGTTGCTTATAAGCAACTATAGTGACGCCGAGACCGGTGATAGGTGAAGTGTTAGTAACGATGTGTGTGTAACTTTGTGATTTGTTAGTTGTTTTTATATTAAATATTGTGAGTGTAATTGTTGAGTAAGCATTATTGTAACCAGTGTGCCGATTAGTGTAATTAAGTTGTGTCGTTTTACAGAAAGTAATAAAGCCAATAATACCTTGTATACCGTAGTTATATTTTGCCTAACGGATCGCACATATATATACAATTGTATAGGTACTAATTATATATGTACAAGTATTAACTAGGGATAATTTTTGAATATTATACATTTATTTGACAAATATATTCAATGAATATTCATTTCTTGTATTATGAAACTTCTGAAAACATATAAAATGGATGTTTATAGGTGGAACATTTATTTATTCCTATAATCATCTTTGGTGATATATAGTACAAAATCGGATAATCGTAGAATATGCTGTCCATCCTGCGACTATATTCTTGGAATATATCAAGAATAAATTATTGTTAACTGGGCTTAGCAATATAAGCCGTTTTATCCTGAAATACGTATTGGCCATATAAAATAATAAACTTTCCAAATAATAATCATGATTCACGAAGATAACAATTTAGAAACTATTAATTTAATATATTGATGTTACTTCAGAAAAAAAGTTGCAATGTCAGGTAATAACACCGTAACTAGGGTAGTAGGGTAGACATAGAAGTATTATGCAAAAACGCTGTATCTATAAACATATTTACAGCGATTACACTTAGTAAGTGTAAGATGCGGTCTTATACTTAGTACTTCTAATTTACTTTGTTACCTACAGTGTTTTCAAAGAATGATAATTGAGTTAATAGCCTATTCAATATAGTTTTAGGGGTATTTTTTCTACAAATATTGTGTAACATTGATAAACCTATCAGATGCCGTTACTTATTATTAAACTTTTTTCATTTTACAGCTCTCTTACTTAGCAGGGCAGTATGGTACCTAGGTAATATAAACTACTACGAAAAATATTTTCACATACCTATTGTGGCTATAGTTTGTGTCCCGTGACTTGGCTTATAGGTAATAGCATTGATTTTAAATAGGTACTAGTATTTATAATCAATGTTAATAACTAATAAGTATAATTAATAGTACTACCACTGCAACAGGATTTGTTGCACACCGCTTGCGTACGCCCACGAAACGCGTAAACGTGATCTGGTATTTTGGTGGTGGAAATATTGTAAATCGTATTCGGATGGCTGCGACAATTTACTGATGGAACGAAGATATGAGAATCTTGAACGTTCAAAATTTCCAACGATCGAAAGACCATAGACACTCCGACACTCGGCAGCTGGACGGTGAAAGTCTGAAAAGTTGTGGCGATAACCATAAATTGTATTTTATCTCGAACAATGAACAATAAATGCAATTATGCACAGTTTATATCACTATCATGGAGGAAAAATATCATATCAATTTGCCTTAAAATAAACAACAAATTACATTATCACTGTCTGCTGAATTTAAAATTAATTAAAATTTTGTAAGGGGGAT